>NC_057804.1:524185982-524485982 GCF_018294505.1 Triticum aestivum | reverse complement strand
TACACCTATGACTCTTGTTGCGGCACGAGATGAAAAAACTCCCGATATTTTCCTCTTGCAGTCGCCGTCCCCTGTGCCCTCCCTCCGACACCTGCGTGCAGGCACTAGCGCTCACGCGTTGCGGCCCTTCTCCATGCCGTGAGCTTCGAGGAGGTCGGGACTGAAGTTGGATTCCTCCTCCTCCTCCTTCCCTAGACATGGCTAGGTGGGATCCTGCCGGACATCATGTCATCATCGTCCTCCTCCTCTTCTCTCCAGTACACTGCCACAAGGATCCTCCTCCCATGGCTCGGGAACTCGGGTTCTACTGGACATGGCCGAGGTCCTCCCCGGCGCTAGTGAGGTGGCCATAGTCGGGTGAGGTTTGCGCTAGATGCATTGCTGTCATGGTGGAGCGGTTGACAGCGAGCATGGACTCCGACCACGGAGGGGTTCCTCCCCGAGCACGACCAACAGCTGGAAGGTGGACACGGTCTAGTCCCTCATGGGGCCGCCGTTTGGACCGGTCACCGGCGAACCGGACCGAGGCACCCAACGGTCTTCTTTTCCTGTACCGACTGACAAGGCTAAATCTCGGTCAGGACCAGACCAACCTGCACGGGGTAGTCGGGGTCAACGCCATGGTCGCCGTGTGCAGCATGCGTGCATGTGCCCCTACGCGGGGTGGTCGGGTCGCCATGTGCAGCGCGTGCATGCGTGTGTGCCGCCGCTCGCCGTTACTGTCGTGCGTGTTCAGCGGGCGGACTACATCCTGTCAGACCCAACTCAAACTAGGAGAATGCTCGTGCGTTGCCACGGGCTTTTTAGTTGTTCGTTTTGATTGCATATATAAACATGTATTGTTGTATATAACTCGGTGAACTTTTAGTCCCTTCCACAACATCGTGTCAACACCCTTATTGATGGATTCTTTTTGAACATCGGCATAATACATCTCCATCACTCTCATACTCTACAAAAATAAACATATAAAAATACACTTTTTTGTGTTATCATGTGCAAAAAATATAAAAAGAAGAACAATTATTTGTATTCATCTCTTCCAATTGTATGAGACTCAATAAGTTTTCAGTCCATCCATCATAAAGCTTTTTCAATCGATATTTTGAAAGCATCATCTAAAGCCATCAATTTTTATCTATATTCTATAAAAGTGAATATATATATATATATACACCTATAAACCCATATATAATATATATTCATTTTCCCTCAAAAAAATCATTGGCCATCTGCTCACTTCAAGCAGGTGACCTTTTTTGTCGGAGTGAGTGGCATCGTGTTTTTTTAGTACAGTGAGTCGCATCCCAGTTTCAGTAAACTATAGACTCACCAGGTAATCACTTGTTGGTCATTATGTTTCAGAAATGACTTGCTAGAGTATGTGATATTTTTTGCTATGTAAAAGATGTGACATTACTTTCCCTCATAGAAAATAATTGCTTTTCCCTAAGAAAAGGAAACAACTTCTTCGTTTCTTCCCATCTTAAAAAAATAGTCCACTCTTTGACTCTCATCGCATGGCACACCGCTCACACTCACATCTCGTTACCCTAGCCTGCTCTCTTCGCCACATCGTGGTGCTGCCATCTCTCCCCTCCACGGCATCTCACTGCCGCCTCCCCACAATGCCACATCATTCAGCCCGCACTTTCCTTTCACCATTGTCTCTTCTTCCCTCCATGGCATCCCCCCCCCCCTCTTCTCGGCATCCCAGGCCGATTCCCGGTGCAAGGAATGCACACTATGGTAGCTGAGGGCGACGAGCAATATGTGCTTTTGCTGCCATGATATACGACATGATATATATATATCCGAAAATGATATATAGCATGCGATTTCTTGCTTCATTTTTTATTTAAAAAATATTGTCGAGATATGTGCCCGTGAGTTGCCAAACTTCATTGGGACAAATCCTGAAGAGAAACGGCCAAACTTTATTGGGACAAATCATGAAGAGAATCAATAACCAGTGCCCTGCACCGCCTCGCTCTCCATGGAAACTATCGGTTTGCAGAATTGGAGTGCGGTGACGACCTACTACGGCACATCTTCACTCATGATCAGCCTGCTGCCATCTATGGAGTTGTACACTATCTCTTGAAACGTGGTGTGAATATATCAGAAGGGGGGAACAAGAATTAGCTTAGATTCAAAATGCTAATACAATCTTGTATATAGTATAGCCCAATTTCTAACTATTCTATGTAGCATACTGCAGTACGAGGAGACACGATATAACGATCCCACAATCATACATCGATTTACACAATGAGAGGTTCAAGCCCGAGCCCAAAGTAGAAAGACATGTAGTTATGCATCTCCAACCACTACGCAGGTCTCCAAAAACCATTCCCTGATGTTGTGCAAGCACCAATTGGCCGTAGTGAGGTGGATCCTGTTGGATACACTCTTCCACAACCAAGCATAATAGCTTCCTCCGTTCCTAAAAATAAGTATTTTCAGATATTCCAATATAGACTACGTACCGTATGTAGTCTATATTGGAATCTCTGAAAATACTTATATTTCGGACGGAGGGAGTATGTATCAAGAGCAACATTTTAAGTCAACAGCTCGTGTAATCTACCATAGAACCATTTGATAAATATCAGTTTATTACAGTACCATATAGAGTGAAAAAGGAAGCAAAAGTTTTCGTACATATACAATAGATGAGCTGGTCTAGACCATGTTCTCAGGCCAAAGCATACAGGAAAGTTTTGGTTATTTGTAGAGAAATTCGAACAACTAAGCATCCTCTGTAATCTACAGAAAAGTAGAATAACATAGAAATTAGCACAAGAGTATAGGAAAGGGTATATTTGTAGTTATTAAAATTAGTGAGCATCAAGTCAAGTAAATGGTTTGTTTGGAAATACATTTTACTGTATAAAATATTATACATAGACATGCTTTTTTCTGAGAAAAATACATATACATGCTGGACAAGTAAGTACGAGATCATGATAGAATAGCCAAAATAAGCAAGTACCCTGGAAGAAAAAAAAGGCATCCTATAGAGCTACTTGAGCAAGCAGGCGATTATACAGAGTAATAAAGTAGCGTGAGATTGGTTATGCCTATGTAAATTGATCAGCACATCCTGCTATACGTGTACTGCATTTACTCATGTAATCATGGGAAAAATCATCTACTATAAGATGCCGGATGTCCTCACTTCCAAGTATTACACGCTGAGGCCTACCTTCAGGTTTTGCTAAACTTTCTGTTCTGCTGTTACATAGAGGATCAAGTGGAAGGAAACTCAATGAGAGTTAGATATCACCTTCTCATCGTTGAAGAGCATGAGAGGGTCACACCAACATAAATGTGCCTTCAAGTCACTTCCTCAATATCCATCAGTCATATTGGCAAGTGAGTCAAGATCCCCATATGGTGTCAATACTTGCTACTGCGCTAACTATGAAATCTATTAGAACAACCAGGAAACATATATTTCATTGAAACAGAAGGATTATACATTTGAGGATAAAGCTTCTAAGCTTAATCAGGTAAGTTGCTGGTAATAAATAATGGTTCACAGGATATGAAAAGTATTTCTCTACCCTTCCCTGAGATGACCAATTATGAAAAATTTGGCATCTTGCGAGGCTAAGATGAACACCTTCCTCTAGCAGTGTCCTCCCTCCCCAATATGCATCTCCCATTTGGCTCACTTCCTCCCTTTCATATCTTCTCTGACTATAGCAAATTTCTGATTTATGGTCGAGTGCATCAATATTGAAAAGAATAATGAAGGGCAATATACATGCTTCTGTGGCACACAGCATTCTGCGCTGCACCATCATCCACTCCACGTACAGTTTTCTTATTTCCACATGCGTGTATATAATTTATAATTTTTTTGATACAAATAGATTAACAATACCAATATTAATTTTTGATAGAATCATATCATCATTCCCCATTTATCTTATAACCAAAAATATATCGACGAAAATGCAGATGGTGCTCGAGGTTTCATGTTTAAAGATGTCGTCTATACCTAATCAACTTTGCACCTGCCTCATTTTGTATCAAAGTAGCTAATGGTGGCTACTGGACTTGGCTATTATATTTTTTTTATTAACAGATAGAGTTTAATCAATCATGTAACATCATGTCCAAAGCATAATACATTACTTTTTATGCAACAGAGGTAATAATCAATGTTGGCGCACTAAGCACCTGAACACAAATGCATACTATCATCAACTATGGCACTGCAGATCTCTTTGCTAGATCGAACCATTCAAATAAAATTTTGCTAACAAAGGAGAAGTGTAAAAGGCAGGCCTAGGTTGGGTTCAGTTACCTTCATCAGCTGGCATGCTTTCATTCTTTCTCAAAAACAAAGGATTTACATTGGGAAACTTCAGAAAAAAAGTAATTGGTTATTTCTTCTCATTTCAGACCTGCAAAGGAACAAAAAGTAAAAAAAAAATATAATGCCAAATATAAGGGTAACATTCACAAGATAAACTACAAAATTTATATTGAATTTAGTTGCATAAGCGATAGTATGTGATAAACTGATAACATGGGTGCTTAGAAGACCAGTTATTAGCTCTAACAGTTGGACACCATTTGCAACCCAAAACAAAGCTCTCCTTGTAGTACCTGAACAAAAATGCACCCGATCCTCTAGATTTCAATGGAAGGACTCTGAATTTATGTCACTCTGAAAGTCAGTGAAGAAGTACGTTAATTAGCTAGGTGACAATATCCACTGAAAGCCTTTTTGCTCCATGAGCAGCAACGAAAATTGAAATACGTACAGTTGAAAAACCATCTCTGATCCAGCCAGCAGACTATTTAAATTCTTATTACCTTGTAAGAAGATGTGATTAACCCATGTACCTTTGAATAGCACGTATCATGTATTGACATGTTGATCGAAGCTGAGGTTGCCCAAGAATCCGCACACCCATCTCCTTGACCATGTGCACCACAAATCCCATGGCACCGTTGGCAATGACGCGGGTAGCTAGCGGGACACCCTCCATCCTACCGAGCCTCTCGACAAGCTCTTTGACTGTCGCACCCAGATGTCCTCGTGCTCGTGGTAGCGCACGCTGTCTCTGATCCATGAACACATACACAAGTCGGTTTGTGGAGACAACATGAACAAATAAAAGTTGAGGATAACTCTGTCACTCCTTATGCTGGCCTCAGCTCAGTTCGCCGCTTCAGCACCTCTAGAGCCACATATTACAGGCACTCCCTACAATAACCATGAATCGCTCACACGTATTTCTTTTGGTTAAAAAAATCAAATTTCAGTAGCTTTACAACTATAGTAGTAAATTGTAGATACAGTGTGAACAAAGGGGAATTGTTGAGGTTTCTTATCCACTATGAATTCTACAGACAATCAACCAAATTAATTAGTCAACGGGCTTGAAGAGGACGAACAAGCCAAAATTAGTGGCCTTGAGAGACGGGTTACCCAATTGTTCAAGAAGAAGCTCAGCCAAGGCGTCGAGCAACTCGTGTGGCTGGCTTCAGTCTAATTTAGAAACACATTCGCCAATGCATTGATGAATATGATGAAGCCATCTTCACACCACTTGCATCGTCATCAGGAACGGTGGCTTGAATCAAGTAAATCTCAGGCATCATTTTCAGAACAGAAGAGATTGGCTGCAATTGTTTACTTGAGCAAATATCTAAAGTTTAACATAGTCCAACTTCATTCCTGAATCTTGTTTAGCAATAATAAAATCATTTGCTGCTCTTGTTCTTTAAATACACATGTACCCCATGATGAGACTGAATGCTAAATAATTCAGAATGACTGTATTACAAGCTAAAAATCTTAACTGCTCAAGAATTCGTATAAACTGTCCATTTAAAGAGGACATGGTGAACTTTTAGATGGAATCAAAAAGGACATAATATAAACCCAGGTGCAATAATTGATATCTATATTTTACTGGGTGATGAGGACATGTAGGCTGCATCATACGAATCTAAAAGCAATTGGATTCTGCAAGGAGGCAAACAAATCGCTATGTGAGAATGACTCTTTCCTCGATAATGGCTGTTTTTATGTTTCGAATAAAACAACGGCAAAGCTTATAAGACCTTGTTTGGTCTGAACCTATGAGAGAATGTAAGCCCTGCCCAAATTGAATAACACTATAGAGGACTAAAAAACAGAGTGCAAATTCAGGAGGACTAAACCATTACATACCCAGTGGTCGCTCACATCGACTACCTTAGCCCTGCGCCGTTCTCCAACAGCACATCGTCCATGGCCATGGCCTCGCACAACGTCGTCCAGCGCAGCAGCGATGCCTGCTGCACATGTTCCAGTTTACGCTCCCCACATGCCGCAAAAGACCAACGAAGCACATGCATGCACGAATCATAAACAAGGTGGCCCAAATCAGTGGCAATTCAAGGCCAGCAGTAGCAAAAATCATGCATAGAATTTCAAAAGGAAAGATCATATCGAGGAATAAGTGTGTAACTATATGAAAAGTGATACTATATGAAAAGTCCTTTATCGAATTTGCACTCGAAAAATAAGTGTGTGATAGTCTCCTCATGTTGGCAAAAGACACATGTCTTAGAACCATGCCAGTTTCGTCGTGCCAGATTATCTCTAGTTAGAATGACTCCTCTATGTAAAAACCAGAGGAAAATCTTCACTCTTAGAGGAATTTTGAGATTCCACAATTTCCTGTTATCAACTGGGACATCACAATGAACCATTGCATCATACATGGATTTGACAGAAAATTTGCCATTCTCATGCAAATTCCATCGAAAGACGTCTGGCTCACCTGACAGTTGAATGTCCTCCAGACGAGTGAGTAATTTATTCCATGCTGCCAGGCGAGGGCCAAGAAGGTCCCTACGGAAAGAAATATCAGGGTTTTGTTGTCCTAAAACTTGTTTGATCGTGACAAATTTATGTCTGACAATCCTGTACAAGCTCGGATATTGCAGCATTAGTGGGTTGTTCCCTAGCCAGGTGTCTTCCCAGAAGCGAACCTGAGAACCATCCCTAACCGAGAAGGTCCCGAATTGGAAAAAGAATTCCTTGGCCTTCATCACGCCACTCCAAAAATGCCAATCCCCGGGTTTCCAATGAACTTGAGAAATGGCATTGGATCCCACATACTTGTTGCGAATGATTTCCTGCCATACCCCATTCTCAGAGAGTAATTTGTAAACCCACTTGCTGAGAAGAGCAATTTTTTTATCTCAAGGTCTTGAATTCCCAGCCCCCCTTGACTCTTAGGTCTGCATAATACACTCCACCTAGTCAGTCGATATTTCCTGGATTCATTATCGCACTGCCAAAAAAACTGGATCTAAAGTAGTCTAGTCGTTGGAGAACCCCTTTCGGTAGGTGGAAGAATGACAACATATATAGAACCATGTTGCTTAGGACAGAATTGATCAAGATCAAATGTCCCCCGTAAGACAAGAGTTTGGCCTTCCAACTGGCTAGACGTTTCTCAAGTCTCTCTTCCACATACTTCCACTCAGCAATAGTTAAACACCGATAGTGTATAGGAATACCCAGATATCGAATCAGAAACTGCCCGAGCTGACATTCAAAAATCTCAGCATACTCAGGTGCTGATTCTGCAGCATCACCAAAGTAAAGGAGTTCGCTCTTATGAAAATTGATTTTGAGACCAGAAAGTTCCTCAAAAGCACATAAGAGCAACTTGAGATTTCTTGTCTTGTCTAGATCGTGATCCAAGAAAAGGATAGTGTCATCCGCATATTGTAGAATAGATAGTCCATCTTCTACCAAGTGTGGAATGACACCACTGATTTGACTGTCCCAGCTTAGCCCGCTCAACAAGGGTACCTAGCATGTCGGCCACAATATTAAACAAAATAGGAGAGGCGGGGTCCCCTTGGCAAAGGCCCTTCCTTGTCTGAAAATAGTTGCCAACGTCATCATTAACTTTTATGGCCACACTGCCTCCAGAAACAAAGCTCTCTACCCAACGACACCATTTTGGTGAAAACCCCTTCATGCGCAAAGTTTGCAACAGAAAGGGCCACTTAACTTTATCGTAGGCTTTTTCAAAATCTATTTTAAGAATGACACCATTCAACTTTTTCCGGTGAAGCTCATGTACAGTTTCGTGCAGGATGACCACTCCATCTAATATGTTGCTGCCTTGCATAAATGCTGTTTGAGTGGGCTTTACGACATGGTCAGCCACCCCGTTCAACCGATTAGTAGCGACCTTCGTAAAGATTTTAAAACTTACATTCAGAAGGCAAATAGGTCGATATTGTTGAATACAATTAGCCTCCTTAATCTTGGGCAATAGGATAATTTCCCCAAAGTTTAAACGAGAAATATCAAGGTCTTCGGTATGCAGTTGGTGAAACAACGGAACCAAGTCTGCCTTAATCACGTCCCAAAAACATTGATAGAACTCTGCGGGAAAACCATCCGGGTCTGGAGCTTTGTTGTGTTCCATTTGGAACACAACGGTTCGAATTTCCTCCTCAGAAAATGGGGAGGTTAGGAATTCGTTTTCTGCTTCCGTTACTTAAGGGATGTCATGAGTAACAGATTCATCCAACTGAAAATTTGTTTCAGCTGAAGGTCCAAAAAGCTCCTTGTAATACTTAGTAATGAAAGTTCTAAGTGGTGCGTCCCCCTCAATTCGGCCTTCCTCCTGGTCAAGGGCGAATATGCGTTTCTTTCTATGTCTGCCATTGGCAAGCATTTGGAAGTATTTCGTATTATCATCACCTTGCACAAGCGAATCCGCCTTGCAACGTTGGTACCATTTAATCTCTTCCTCGCGTAATAGGCGGGCAATCTGCTCATTTAGACTACTTTTTTGCTCAATCTCAACAACAGTCAGAGGCCTGACCTCCGCTATTTTATCAAGGGAATTGATTAAGGTAGATAGTCGCAGTTTTTCTTTTTTGTAAACGCCAGCAGTATGCTTGGCCCATCCACAAAGGAATCGGCGCAAGACGCGAATTCGATTGTTCCATCGTTGAATGGGTGTGTTACCATGAGGTTGACGCGCCCACACTTTCTTAACAAGGTCATGAAATCCCTCTCTAGTGAGCCAACCCAGTTCGAATTTAAACTGGTGACGGTTAGAACGTGGGATTGGTTGTCCAAAATCGGTTAGCAAAGGAGCGTGATCCGATAAGGCCTCAATACGTTCTAGAGCCCGAACCGATGCTAGGGGGTATTTATATTCCCAGTCGATGGTAACTAGCACTCGGTCAAGTTTTTCAAATGTTGGCACTGATCGGTTATTGGCCCAGGTATACTGACGGCCAGACATCGCAATCTCCCTCAGATCCAGGCTGTCAATAACAACATTAAAGAGGAAAGGCTACCTAGTGTCAAACCGGTCATTGTTTTTTTCCTGCTCATATCGAAGGATATTAAAATCCCCCCCCCCCCCAATTAACATGGGGTGAGGATTGTCTCGATAGGTATTAACAAGTTCTTTTAGAAATGCAGACTTAAACTCCTCTTGAGCGGCGCCATATACATCCACCAAACTCCAAAGGAAGTTGTCGGACTTGTTTCGAAGGTGGAATTTAATATGATAATCCCCTTTTGACGTGGACAATAGTTGCAAGTAAGTAGAGTTAATACCTAGCAATATTCCACCGGACCTCCCGGTCGGCGGCAGTACGTGCCATTCGTAGTCCAAACCACTTGAAAAGTGGTTGAGAGTACGTGTTGGAAAATCACGTTTGCCCGACTCGGTGATAGCTAGAAAGTCCAATGCATGATCCTTTACGCAATCGGCAATGTGTTTGTGTTTAGCCAAGTCACCAAGACCTCTGCTATTCCAAAACATGCCTCTCATGCTAAACCAATTTTTGTTTAGAGACCTTCGCCTTCTTAGAAGAGCGCCCTCTTTTCTTTGCTGAGTTAGACTTATTCTTGCGCATCGACGCGACAAGCTCACAAAGCGTAGTGTCGCGTACAGTATCGTCAAGGTCTACTTCAGTCGTGTCTTTAACCAAATGAGAGAGAAGCTTGCCTTCGTGATTGGCATCAACATCCTCATCCTCCTCATCTGACACGAGAGGGTCAACAAAACTCGACAATCTAGGAGCAACCGTAAGCCGGTCGAACTCCACTTGTTTAAGAGCCTTAACCGAAAAATCTACCTCTTTCTCATTACGTCCTAGTGACACTCCAAGTCTAGTAATATTTGAAGAAACTTTGGATTTATCAAAAGACATAAAAGATTTGCGAGAAGGGGTACCTTCGAAGTCAAGGTTGCGAACCGCCGTCCTACGCATGGCCTTCACCATAGAGTCCTCGTCTGTGTCTGCTGAACCATCAGTCCCGATGTAGTGACGCCCGCTGCGCCTTAGCAGTGAAGGAGAAACATCGGCCGCCGAGCCCATCCCGGCGCCCCCGAGAGTCGGAGTAGTCTGCTGCGGCGATGAATAAGACATCCCGGCGACCCCGAGAGGCGGAGTAGACTGTAGTGGCGATGAAGAAGAAGATCGTATGGGCTGGTCGTCCACCTCCTCGAGTCCGGATCCGGCGCCCCCTGGTGACGGAGGAGTAGATGACAGCGCTCGCAGCTGCGCCATGGCCGACTCCTGGCCAGCTCTAACGGCCGGGGAGAAGATCACTCCCCGACGAGTCGGAGAGACAGGTGATGGTGATGGTGGCGGCGATGTAGCGCTCGCAATCACCCCCGCAGGTGCCACCCCCTCAGATATAGGGCACGCGTGGCTCCCCTCGTTGAGAGGCGGTGCCGACGGGTGGGTCGGAGTCGGCGACGCCAAAGACAGCGGAGCCGACGTCGTCGGAGGGGCAGCCATAGACGAGGTAGCCGACGCCGTCGAAGAAGACTCCTTTAAAGACGAGGAAGCAGCCGTGACAGGAAGGCCTCGATGAGGGTTCAGCGGTGTGATGGCACTGGTCATTTGCATGGGCACCACACCGCCCGTGGTAGCAATGGCCGAAGGGTTGTTAGGATTTGAAGTGGGTTTGGACCTCTTGCTTGGATCGTTGCTCTTCACTGTATCCACACCACCCTATTCATCACACAGGGTGCAGAATAAGTTATTCTTCTCCTGAGGTAATCTTACGATCATTTCATAATTAAATTACGTTAGGAATTCAAATAGTTACATTCCTATTGATTCACTACGTAAATTTTCGCATAAGAAAATAAAAATATAGGTCATAAGACAAGAAAATTTGCAGTTATGTATATTTTACACTATGTTTTTACGTTTGTAATTTTACATAACATAAAATATTTTTTACGACGATTATAGATTTTCTTACGGTCTCTTTTTACGTCGGAAATAAGACAAAACTTACGGAACGTAAAATTACGGTGCATTGATGGTAAAATAGAGGGGGGTGAAGAATAACTCTTTCTCACCCAGGGTGACGAATAGTCAATCCCTATATATATATATATAGAGAGAGAGAGAGAGAGAGGGTGGGTCTATTCTAATAACACCCTTTAAGACCTTATTCTGCTAACAACTGGCTTATTCTGATAACACCCGAAGGAACACACAGGGAAGAAAAAAGCCTCCCCCACCCCACCCACCAACCTCCCACTCGCAGCTGCGCCCGCATCCCCCACCACCTACAGCGCGCCCACCACCACCCACCCCACCCGGCGCACTAGCACGCCCCACCACCACCCACCTCCCGCGCCCCACCACGTCGAGCCACCTCCCACCGGTGTTGGCCAGCGCGAGAACCACCCTAGCCGGCGCCCCGCCACCACCCACCACCCGGCGCCCCGCCACCTACCTCCGGCGCCGGCCAGTGCGAGCACCACCCGAGCCGCTGCCCCACCACCTCCTACCATGTGCCGCACCCCCTCCACTTCTTCCTTCCTCGCCGTCAAGATCCACAATGACGCCCTTTCCGTTGGATCCGACGCATTAGTTCCCACCGCTGATGTGTCGTCCCTGCGGCCGGCAAACTCCCTCGACGATGGCTCCGGTCTGGATCAAGGAAGTGCTCCCGGTGACCGGCGCAACTCTCTTTGCTAGATCCCGACCCCAGGCCCCTGCCGCCGCCGCCCCACCCTAGGCCCCCGCCGCACCACCCCGCCCCCTGACCACCTTCCACCGGCGCTCCCCACCCCCGCTCGGATCTGCCCCCCCCCCTCCCCCGCTCGGATCTGGCAAAATCACAACCACCACCGTTGGATCGTCGGATCCGGTGTCGTTTCTGGTCAAGGCTCCCGTGAGCAGGGAGCTCGTGCGACGGCGGGAACTGCAACGAGACTTTGCGCGTGCCGTTGGGCTTGGTGGCGGAGGTATGGCTGTGGTGACCTGCGGTGGTTGGGGTTTGGATGCCTGCTGCTGCTCCAGCACCCTCTCCTCTGCTTTAGCTCCCCTGCAACATGATGCAGTTCGCCACAGCAACCCCCGCAGCTCTCTCCTCCCCAATCTGCAGATCGCCAGCAACCCCGCCCTCCTCCTCCTCCGTCGAGATCACCTCGACCTCCGGCGGTTGTTTTCCCATGGCGTACCAGCAAGGCAAAAAGGTGCCCGTGTACTCCACCGTGAGGTACTGCCGGCACCCACCGACCCGGTGACCCTAGTCCCCTCCACCTCAATCTCTACACCTCCCCTCACCGATGAGCCCCCCTCTCCCAGCCACTTGCCAGCACGAGCCGCCGGGCGAGATCCGGCCATGTGGATCTTCTTAGGAGTGCAGTTCGGCTCCGGCGGTGATGCAGTGCAACACGACGCGGGCATGGTGATGTAGTTGGATGACTTCCCATCTGGAGTTCTTACCGCCCCTAATTGATTTTGTGCCATTCGCTTTTTTGTCTTCGGCAAGATGTTAAGTACACTGCACTGTGCAGTTCAGTTAGCAAAAAGGATGGCGACGTTCTTGTGTTGACGCGCAGTGCACGAGGAGTGCGACAGCCCATGCCGTTGGCTATGCAGTGCTTTTGTGTGCAGCTTGCGGGGATGGGTTTAGCTGTTCAGGTGCGAGACAAAAAAGATGCCATGGCTGTGTAAAGAAAATATGAATGTGTGGGAAATAATATGATTATGTTGTTTTTCAGCCGTGTATATAAAAGATTTTGTTTATAAAAAAAGTTCATTTTGAATTGTGTTGCGGCTCATTTTTCTCGATCATGCAGTTCGTTTCTTCGCACGTGTACAACTCGCCATGGGGAAACCCAAAACTCCAAATAGATAATACAAAGAAGGAAATCCAGTGCAAAGACGTGTTAAATGAAAAAAAAGGTAGAGAAACAACAAAAAAAGTAATGTCGTTTGCTATCATCGGTGATGTTGTTCACTCACGCCCAACAGTCGCTTTTTTCGACATATTCATATTGGAAGAAGTTGGTTTTTCTTAGTGATGCAGCTCACTCTGTTTTTTTAACATAGCTCACTCTATTGTTGTGTGCAGTAAAAAGAAAATTGGCAAAGAAAACTTGATTCAGTACACTCACCTCGTCCTTGCAGTGCATAAAATTGATTTAGTACACTCACCTCATCCCTGCAGTGCATACTCGTTGATAAAAAAAGTTACGGAGACGATAAAAGAAAAGGAATGTGTTCACTTTTCATAGTATTGCGGTTCACCAATGCTCGACATGAAGTGCACCCCACCTCGTTTGGAAAAATTGACGTCCCACAAAAAAGAAATAATGCAGTGCACTTGTCTGTCCGATGAAGTGCGGGTTATAGTCTACAGAAGTGCACTCCACCTCGTTTGGGAAAATTTACGTCCCACAAAAAAAATCATGCAGTGCACTTGTCTGTCCAATGAAGTGCGGTTTTTAGTCTAAAATAAGTGTGGTTTTTTGTCTGATGCAGTACGGCCCATTTACGGTAGTCTCGGGGTTCACTTTTCATAGTCTTGCGGATCACCAACACTCGACATGAAGTGCATTATACCTCGTTTAGGAAAATTTACGTCCCACAAAAAAGAAATCATGCAGTGCACTTGTTTGTCCAATGAAGTGCGCTTGTTCATCCGATGCAGTGCTGTTTTCAGTCGGATGAAGTACCCCACGTCAATTTGGGTGTCGCGAAAAACAGAGTGTCCGCATTTCGGTAAATTTAAAACTGCTCTTAAACTGTAAGGAATTAGAGAGAGTGTTCTACATGAAAAAGTTGCGTCTCGTCGATATCTTTCCAACGGCATATCATTTGAATTATTTCGACAACCGGTTTGTAAAATTTTTACGAAAAAGGCCGCTGCCACTCGTCGTCCACCGCACGATTTTCAAATTTAACTTAAAATTGTAAGGAATCTCAAAAACATTTCTACATATGAAAGTTGCGCCTTGTCCATAGCTTTCCAACGACGTATTACACGCCTCATTTCAACAAACGGTTCAAAAACTAGAGCAAAAACAGTACCAAAAATTGCAAAATTAAAAAAAAAACAGAATTCCGCGATTTAGTAATTTCAAAACTGCTCTTAAACCATAACGAATTAGAGAAAATAATAGATATGAAAAAGATGTGCCTCGATGATATCTTTCCAACGGCGTATCATTTGCCTTATTCCGATGAGCAGTTCAGAAAAAATCATGAAAATACGCTCGCTGCCACTCGTCATCCGCCGCACCATTTTTGAAACTGCTCTTAAACCGAGAGGAATCTCGAAAAATGTTCAACATGGCGAAGTTGCGCCTAATCAATAGCTTTTCAACTATATATTATACGCCTCGTTCCGATAACGATTAAAAAATTAGAGCGAAAATAGTACCGGAAAAACACTGCGTGCAGTTTTTTTCGACACGAAGTTCACTCGTGTGAGTACTGTAGCACACTTGGTTCAAACAATGACGTGCACTTGCATTGAGCGTGCAGTGCGAAAGTGTTATCATAATAACTATTCTGATAATATTATCAGAATAGTTATTCTGATATATATAGAATAGGGTCGCGCTATTCGTCACCCTGGGCGAGGAATTCTTATTCCTCACCCCGGACGAGGAATTCTTATTCCTCACCCCGGGCGAGGAATTCTTATTCCTCACCCCACTCAACTCAACCCCCAAGCGCTACAGCTGAGTGTGCGGTAACTTACCTCAAAGGAACCAGCCTAGGCGCATGCATCCCACACAGTGCATGAAGCCGAGTGTGCCGTAACTTTACCTCAAAGTAACCAGCCCAGGCGCATGCGTGCAGTGCATGAAACTTAAATTTCCGCTGTAAATTTATGGAACGAGGTAATGCTCCATCACACCTACATGCACCGTAAAAAATGGATCGCATGCCATAGATTTACTTCGCCAGGGATTGACTCTGCCTCACGGTCATATGAGAGCGAGAGCCTCACCTGCAAAGGACGCGCGGATGCGCCACGGCCGCCGCGCCGGCGAGTAGTCGCTGCTGTGGACGGTGAGATAGCTCGTTGCTGCGTGGAGGTGCCTCCACTGGAGCAACCGTCCCACGCGAGGAGGCCACACCGTGATGGCCTCGTCTCGGCGAGCAGCCATTGTTCTGCTTCGAGGTGCTTCAGAATGTAGCTAATTCATATATCTTTTCCCCTGTATTTTAGCTAGACTTGTTCATAACGCTCCATAGAGAGGATGTAGTAGGTCACATGCGGGGTCTCTATTGAAGTACCAATTTCTGCATTTGCATCCCCAATTATTGCGAAGAGTCCTACATTGCTACACAAACAGTGACCATTAAGGGGAAGATAGAGGAATGGCAGGTATATATGAAATAGTCCTTGTCTTTTTGTGCGATGCATGAAGTGAGTTCAACTGTACAAGTTACAAGCGAGTACTGCATTATGGCGTGCTCTTGCTGCATTTTTTGGTGTTTGATGATTACTGGATGTAGTAATAGTACAGTAGTATTTGTTTAATCACATGCATATGCCTTTCTTTTGGGAATCTTTGGCCCATGAATGACATGTCTGCTGGGGATTATGTGGTTGGCATTGCTGCATCATATTCATCATCACATTTATACTCGAGACATTCTTTTTTTATGGCACCACTGGTTTAGCAAGTGTATTCATAATATGATCCATAATGTTACTTTTTGACTACATCTAAGCTCATTTTCTTAATACTATTTGGTAATTCTGAGTGCTTGTATGTCAGTATTACACTCCTAGCCTTTTATCAACTTGCCGATGATGGACTGGTAATTCCGAGAACTATTTGGTGGACCGGTTCTCAATATGTGAACATGGTAGACATTGCCTTAAAGGAAATGAATGGTTGGGAATCATTCTCCCCAGTTACCATAATATCATCCAAACCACAGAAAACACATTAAACCCACGTTAAATTGTATGAAATAGATCAGTGCGGCAAAGTAATTAGCAAACCATTTAAAATTTTGAGCGACAACTTGCCAATGATGTGTTGGATGACGCCAATAAAATGAAGCACTTTGGCAGTCGTAAGAAATTAAGTTACAACAACTAGGCACAATAAAGAACATCTACAAATATATAAATAGGAGCAGCTTTGTAATTTGCATCTGGCTTCTCACAGGGCCGAACTTCTCCACTGAAATAAGCAAAATGATTGGTTATATTCAACCCATGGAAGATGTAGTAGAGATCTTTAGCCCTGCACTGATTAGCCTTTGTATGCAATAAAGAAACTATCGATTAGAACTTCTAGAACAAAACTTTGCACTACGAGAAATAGCTAGTTTGCCGTCAGGAGGCGTCTTTGCCGTCAGCTTTTCGTCGGGCAGACGGCAAAGAGATGGTTTGCCGTCATCAGCAGACGGCAAAGAAAAACTAACGGCAAAATATACTTTGCCGTCTGTAAAAAAGAACACAGACGGCAAAAAGGTCACTTTGCCGTCTGCAAGGACAAATACAGACGGCAAAGTATCTTTGCCGTCTGCGTTTTCAATTACAGACGGCAAAGACATTTCTTTGCCGTCTGTAATTAAAAACGCAGACGGCAAAGATACTTTGCCGTCTGTAACAGTCAACGCATACGGCAAAGGAAAGAAACACATCTCGCGGATCCATCTCCTGGATCGATGAGGTGGCATCATCCGGTCCACACGCTACCTGATCTATCTCCCACGCCCCACGTCCTCTCTCTCCCCACGCATGTTCTCTGCAACCGGCCCCACCCACCACGCACGCGCTATCGCTAGGATAGAAAGGATTTTCGATCCCCCGCCCGTGCTTCCCCTGCCACTGCACCACCACTTTACCAGAAGCAGCAGCGTCGCCGGACCCCGCCGGCGCCGGCCTCCGCCCGCCTCCGCGTGGCTCTGCTGGCCTCTGCCTGGCCGCCCGTCTCCGCCGGCCTCCGCCCGTCTCCGCCGGCCTCCGCCCGGCCGCCCGCCTCCATGCGCCTCCGCCGGCCTCTCCCCTGCTCCGCACGCCGCCGACATCAACCTCCTGCAGCCATCCGAGCTGGAGGCGCCGCCCGCTGGAGCCCGCGTCCATGCGCCCCCGCTCGCCTCCCGCCTCCGCCCGCGCCGTCCGACCGCTGGCGCCCACCTCATTTAGCCCATCGTCCGTCGCAGGGAGCAGCGCCGGACACCGAGGGTCGCTGCCGCTCGTCCACATCGGGGGGATGACGCCGAGCGGTTGCCGACGGAGGGAGCTAGCGATGTTGCTTTTTTTAGATAAGCCAGCGATCTTGCTGAGCTCAATGGTCAATGGAATTGTTTTTTTTTGCGGATGCAATGGAATTGTTTTTCACCGTCAAAAATAAATATGTTGTGTCTTGAGAACCGATTGTGGTAGATTTGTTGTGTAAAACGACCTATAAAGAATGCCAGGAAAATGTTTTGATGTTTAGTGGTCCTGTGAATTTTTTATATTTTAAAAAAATATTTGCCGTCTGGAGAATAGATTTGCTGATGACAAAGATTGTGTTTCGGCTGATGGCAAAGAAGGTTCTTTGCCGTATGGTACTGGGATTGGGTGACGGCAAAGTCTTTGCCGTCTTCCAGATGAAAAGCTGACGGCAAAGAAATACTTTGCCGACTTATCTTTGCCGTTGAGTTTGCCGTCTGCTTCCAGACGGCAAAATCTTTGCCGTCTGGATTTAGGTCTTTGCCGTCTGTAATTCACAGACGGCAAATTATCTGTTTCCTGTAGTGTTGATCAAACATTCTTAGTTTTGATCTTGATGCCACCCATGACAACCCCCAGCCAATCAAAAAACCAAAAAGAATAAGTGTTACAGAAATATCATATAAAAACAATGAAACAAATCACTTCTTTAACATGGGGACGAGGGAGTACTGTTATTACTTGTCAGGGTACTTAAAGATGAGCTATACGGTCCAAATAAAACAGATCGTAGTATCATTCCAGTGGAAATTCATATTTACTGATTAGATTTCAAATAAGGATAGAAAGAATCAATGGAGTACATGTTAGAGAAATATTGTGTTCAAAAGAATAATCTGCTGATCTTCTGGACTGTCTATGTATGGATTTTCTGAACAAACACACCATGATTTCAGTGGAAAATGGTTGTGTATTCCCTAATAAAGTGAGGTATTCTTGTTGGCAAAAAAAAGTTTCCAATGTGTAATTGCAGAATAGCTGACAATCATCAAAATCAAATTCTGAAGAATGTTGACTCCATTGAAAATGGATTTTCTTAACCCTGTTGGGAGTAGTGCCTGTAAACTTCATGGCTCTGTTAATAAAATAATAATAAATTAGTTAGTCTGAAAAATACAAAAAGGAACGTTAAAATATGACTAGAATAAACATAGGTTTTACACACTGTAATTTCTAAATTTGACTGAAATAGTAAATGATGAGGACATCAATACCATTGTTACACCCACAGACCCTGCTGCTATACATACTGGACCAATTACTAGAGCTCGCGCATGCCAATTAAATTATCAGGTACTTTCGTTTCTTGGTAATGATTCTATTATTCATGAGAATATGATGCTGCCTAAATTGGATACATTTGTTTTGCTTACAAATGAAGGGCCTGTCATGGATAAGAGGGATGAACAGTGGAGCAAGACCAAGCATGGAGATGATGGCATGCGCGAGGGGAACAAGAACGGAGTTAGAAGTGATGATTTCAGGACTTTGAGGCCACCATAATGAGTGCATGAAGCTTTGGACGAAATATACAAGATGCCACTTCATAATATTCGTCCATAGGCTATTCTAGGTGCTGCGTCATCTTATTATTGGGCCAGGCCCATATAATTTCGAAATACTTAAGTATAGGTTGTTTTTATTGACATAACCCGACACCGAGGACCACCCGCGACGCTCCACAACTACTCGGGTGCTGCGAATTGACGACCACCGGCCACAGTGCAAAACCCAGAGTGTTCCTAAGAAGAACCGTTACATGCAAGAACACAAACATCAAAGACAGTTCGCTGGGGATACCCTCTTAGAGGAACTCCTGAACACATGACAAGCCAAGCGCAATCCATAAATTCCATCCGCTTGTGCCTCATGAACCTATCCAGAAAACATCAGGTAGATAGGAGAGCCACACAAGCGTATACATCAGAAAAGAACTGAGAACACATCCAGTTGGTACTCAAAACTCCTCTGTAACGTATCTGCCTGTGGTGGTTCTTTACCTTTTCTATTATTTATTTCTGCAGCATACTGAAGTTCAGGCTAGAAAAGGTCGAGGCCAGAAAAGGTGTGAATCCTACAGTCTATTATCAAACAATCAACTTGGATCTTGTTGCCACATCAAGAGGGGCATTGCTCCTGCTGAGAAGCACTTCCTGGACCTCCCATCACACGCACCAAGTAACAGCCATTAAGTCAAAAAATAATTCCAGGAGCAAGGGCCTAAGAAACAAAAGGAAACGTAGTTCAGGTTCAGCTTTCATCTGTGGGCGCTAGATCCTATCCCCTCCCTTCTCTGTTCTTTCTGTCCCCAAAAACTGATGTAAAAATCTGTCTTTGGCCGTCCCCATGATCATTCAAAAAGTAGGAAACACAACAACGAGTAACAACAAATCTCCTGGTTCTTCTATAAGCGCTTGCAATTGCAAAATAAAACACATCATCACCTCCCAGATAACAAATCACAACACAGCAAATCTGGTACTGAATCCTTCATGATGGAAATTTGGAACAGAGAGCACTAGAATTGGAGATGCTCACCTCCTCCCGTGCACACACACGCACGAAGCAGACCAGGCACGACCACCCAGTGCAGGTTCACCGCGATCACAACCCACAGCTGATCCGCCATCACCACCACAACGCCTCCCAAGACCTAGGCAGCCGCGCCCGAACATCACGCCGGCCCACCTGCCCAGCGACGAACGCAACGTCGAGCACACCAGCCACTAACCACACCGCCGAGCAGCATACTCCCATCCACCGACGGCTTGCCTTCGAGCCAACCGGCGGAGAACCACGCCGTTGTCCGCCGTTGATATACTCTTAAAATCGTTCGATCCTCTTATTTTTAGGAAATATAGAAAAACTGTCCACAGCGGATTAGAAAAGGACGTGGAGGTGGGCTGGTTTGAGTCAACCTCCAAAAGGTAAGATTAGCCCGACCACAATGTAATTTTACGGCGAAGGGGACGGTGGGTTTTTTCAATAGCACAACCGTGGCTTGGTTGGACCGAAGGTATGGCTGGATTGGTCGATCAACCCGGGTGAACAATTACTTATTCTTCACCCTGGGTCTTAAATAGACTTTCTACACACACACACATATATATATATACATACATACATACATACATACATACATACATATATATATATATATATATATATATATATATATATATATATATATATATGACAAATGTTTCCTACAAGCAGTGGTAGTTACCACCACTTGCGTTTTGTACGTTGTATGTAGTATTTGTCGAAACCGAGGGTATGTACGTGTGGTATGTAGTATATAATAATGATTAGGTAGTATATATAGAATTTTTTAGGTAGTATGTATCATTTTTTGAGTATGCTTTTTTTATGTACAAATATGTACGTATTTCACAAATATAACAAAAACTATGGGCTCATGTACAATTTTTCCATGTAACTTATTTTGAAATATCTTAGATATAGTATATGAACATATTTAAAATAATAAAATAGTATATATAGTATCACATGCTAGTATATGAGACATGTGGGGTAACTACCACCGGGTGGTAGGATGGATTTTCCCTATATATATGATCTTTCCTTTTGAAATTCTATGCATGATTTTTGCTACCGCTGGCCTTGAATTGCCACTGATTTGGGCCACCTTGTTTATGATTCGTGCATGCATGTGCTTCGTTGGTCTTTTGCGGCATGTGGGGAGCGTAAACTGGAACATGTGCAGCAGACATCGCTGCTGCGCTGGACGACGTTGTGCGAGGCCATGGCCATGGACGATGTGCTGTTGGAGAACGGCGCAGGGCTAAGGTAGTCGATGTGAGCGACCACTGGGTATGTAATGGTTTAGTCCTCCTGAATTTGCACTCTGTTTTTTAGTCCTCTATAGTGTTATTCAATTTGGGCAGGGCTTACATTCTCTCATAGGATCAGACCAAACAAGGTCTTATAAGCTTTGCCGTTGTTTTATTCAAAACATAAAAACAGCCATTATCGAGGAAAGAGTCATTCTCACATAGCGATTTGTTTGCCTCCTTGCAGAATCCAATTGCTTTTAGATTCGTATGATGCAGCCTACATGTCCTCATCACCCAGTAAAATATAGATATCAATTATTGCACCTGGGTTTATATTATGTCCTTTTTGATTCCATCTAAAAGTTCACCATGCCCTCTTTAAATGGACAGTTTATACGAATTCTTGAGCAGTTAAGATTTTTAGCTTGTAATACAGTCATTCTGAATTATTTAGCATTCAGTCTCATCATGGGGTACATGTGTATTTAAAGAACAAGAGCACCAAATGATTTTATTATTGCTAAACAAGATTCAGGAGTGAAGTTGGACTATGTTAAACTTTAGATATTTGCTCAAGTAAACAATTGCAGCCAATCTCTTCTGTTCTGAAAATGATGCCCGAGATTTACTTGATTCAAGCCACCGTTCCTGATGACGATGCAAGTGGTCTGAAAATGGCTTCATCATATTCATCAATGCATTGGCGAATGTGTTTCTAAATTAGACTGAAGCCAGCCACACGAGTTGCTCGACTCCTTGGCTAAGCTTCTTCTTGAACAATTGGGTAACCCGTCTCTCAAGGCCACTAATTTTGGCTTGTTTGTCCTCGTCAAGCCCGTTGACTAATTAATTGGTTGATTGTCTGTAGAATTCATAGTGGATAAGAAACCTCAACAATTCCCCTTTGTTCACACTGTATCTACAATTTACTACTATAGCTGTAAAGCTACTGAAATTTGATTTTTTAACCAAAAGAAATGCGTGTGAGCGATTCATGGTTATTGTAGGGAGTGCCTATAGTATGTGGCTCTAAAGGTGCTGAAGCGGCGAATTGAGCTGAGGCCAGCATAAGGAGTGACAGAGTTATCCTCAACTTTTATTTGTTCATGTTGTCTCCACAAACTGACTTGTGTATGTGTTCATGGATCAGAGACAGCGTGCGCTACCATGAGCATGAGGACATCTGGGTGCGACAGTCAGAGGGCTTGTCGAGAGGCTCGGTAGGATGGAGGGTGTCCCGCTAGCTACCCGCTTCATTGCCAACGGTGCCATGGGATTTGTGGTGCACATGGTCAAGGAGATGGGTGTGCGGATTCTTGGGCAACCTCAGCTTTGATCAACATGTCAATACAGGATACGTGCTATTCAAAGGTACATGGGTTAATACATCTTCTTATAAGGTCATAAGAATTTAAATTGCCTGCTGGCTGGATCAGAGATGGTTTTTCAACTGTACGTATTTCAATTTTCGTTGCTGCTCATGGAGCAAAAAGGCTTTCAGTTGATATTGTCACCTAGCTAATTAACGTACTTCTTCACCGACTTTCAGAGTGACATAAATTCAGAGTCCTTCCATTGAAATCTAGAGGATCGGGTGCATTTTTGTTCAGGTACTAGAAGGAGAGCTTTGTTTTGTGCTACAAATGGTGTCCAGCAGTTAGAGCTAATAACTGGTCTTCTAAGCACCCATGTTACCAGTTTATCACATAGTATCGCTTATGCAACTAAATTCAATATAAATTTTGTAGTTTATCTTGTGAATGTTACCCTTATATTTGGCATTATATATATATTTTTCACTTTTTGTTCCTTTGCAGGTCTGAAATGAGAAGAAATAACCAATTACTTTTTCTATGAAGTTTCCCAATGTAGATCCTTTGTTTTCGAGAAAGAATCAAAGCATGCCAGCTGATGAAGGTAACTGAACCCAACCTAGGCCTGCCTTTTACACTTCTCCTTTGTTAGCAAAAATTTATTTGAATGGTTCAATGTAGCAAAGAGATCTGCAGTGCCATAGTTGATGATAGTATGCATTTGTGTTCAGGTGCTTAGTGCGCCAACATTGATTATTACCTCTGTTGCATAAAAAGTAATGTATTATGCTTTGGACATGATGTTACATGATTGATTAAACTCTATCTGTTAATAAAAAAATATAATAGCCAAGTCCAGTAGCCACCATTAGCTACTTTGATACAAAATGAGGCAGGTGCAAAGTTGACTAGGTATAGACGACATCTTTAAACATGAAACCTCGAGCACCATCTGCATTTTCGTCGATATAATTTTGGTTATAAGATAAATGGGGAATGATGATATGATTCTGTCAAAAATTAATATTGGTATTGTTAATCTATTTGTATCAAAAAAAATTATAAATTATATACACGCATGTGGAAATAAGAAAACTGTACGTGGAGTGGATGATGGCGCAGCGCGGAATGTTGTGTGCCACAGAAGCATGTATATTGCCCTTCATTATTCTTTTTAATATTGATGCACTCGACGATAAATCAGAAATTTGCTATAGTCGGAGAAGATATGAAAGGGAGGAAGTGAGCCAAATGGGAGATGCACGTTGGGGTGGGAGGACACTGCTAGAGGAAGGTGTTCATCTCAGGCTCGCAACTGATGCCAAATTTTTCATAATTGGTCATCTCAGTGAAGGGTAGAGAAATACTTTTCATATCATGTGAACCATTATTTATTACCAGCAACTTACCAGATTAAGCTTAGAAGCTTTATCCTCAAATGTATAATCCTTCTGTTTCAATGAAATATATGTTTCCTGCTTGTTCTAATAGAGTTCATAGTTAGCGCAGTAGCAAGTATTGGCACCATATGTGGATCTTGACTCACTTGCCAATATGACTGATGGATATTGAGGAAGTGACTTGAAGGCACATTTATGTTGGTGTGACCCTCTCATGCTATTCAACGATGAGAAGGTGATATCTAACTCTCATTGAGTTTCCTTCCACTTGAACCTCTATGTAACAGCAGAATAGAAAGTTTAGCAAAACCTGAAGGTAGGCCTCAGCGTGTAATACTTGGAAGTGAGGACATCCGACATTTTATAGTAGATGATTTTTCCCATGATTACCTGAGTAAATGCAGTACACGTATAGCAGGATGTGCTGATCAATTTACATAGGCATAACCAATCTCACGCTACTTTATTACTCTGTATAATCGCCTGCTTGCTCAAGTAGCTCTATAGGATGCCTTTTTTTTTCTTCCAGGGTACTTGCTTATTTTGGCTATTCTATCATGATCTCGTACTTACTTGTCCAACATGTATATGTATTTTTCTCACAAAAAAGCATGTCTATGTATAATATTTTATATAGTAAAATGTATTTCCAAACAAACCATTTACTTGACTTGATGCTCACTAATTTTAATAACTACAAATATACCCTTTCCTATACTCTTGTGCTAATTTCTATGTTATTCTACTTTTCTGTAGATTACAGAGGATGCTTAGTTGTTCGAATTTCTCTACAAATAACCAAAACTTTCCTGTTTGCTTTGGCCTGAGAACATGGTCTAGACCAGCTCATCTATTGTATATGTACGAAAACTTGGTTCCTTTTCCACTCTATATGGTACTGTAATAAACTGATATTTATCAAATGGTTCTATGGTAGATTACACGAGCTGTTGACTTAAAATGGTGCTCTTGATACTTATATTTAGGAATGGAGGAAGCTATTATGCTTGGTTGTGGAAGAGTGTATCCAACAGGATCCACCTGACTACGGCCAATTGGTGCTTGCACAACATCAGGGAATGATTTTTGGAGACCTGCGTAGTGGTTGGAGATGCACAACTACATGTCTTTCTACTTTGGGCTCGGGCTTGAACCTCTCATTGTGTAGATCGATGTGTGACTGTGGGATTGTTATATCGTGTCTCCTCATACTGCAGTATGCTACATAGAATAGTAAGATATTGGGCTATACTATATACAAGATTGTATTAGCATTTTGAATCTAAGCTAATTCTTGTTCCCCCCTTCTGATATATTCACACCATGTTTCAAGAGATAGTGTACAACTCCATAGATGGCAGCAGGCTGATCATGAGTGAAGATGTACCGTAGTAGGTCGTCACCGCACTCCAATTCTGCAAACCCACAGTTTCCATGAAGAGCGAGGCGGTCAGGGCACTGGTTATTGATTCTCTTCAGGATTTGTCCCAATAAAGTTTGGCCGATTCTCTTCAGGATTTGTCCCAGTGAAGTTTGGCAACTCGCGGGCACATATCTCGACAATACTTTTTAAATAAAAAATGAGGCAAGAAATCGCATGCTATATATCATTTTCGGATATATATATCATGTCGTATATCATGGCAGCAAAAGCACATTTTTCTCGTCGCCCTCAGCTACCATAGTGTGCATTCCTTGCACCGGGAATCGGCCTGGGATGCCGAGAAGAGGGGGGGATGCCTTGAAGGGAAGAACAGACAATGGTGAAAGGAAAGTGCGGGCTGAATGATGTGGTGTTGTGGGGAGGCAGCAGTGAGATGCCGTGGAGGGGAGAGATGGCAGCAACACGATGTGGCGAAGAGAGCAGGCCAGGGTAACGAGATGTGAGTGTGAACGGTGTGCCATGTTGTGAGAGTCAAAGAGTGAACTATTTTTTTAAGATGGGAAGAAACGAAGAAGTTGTTTCCTTTTCTTAGGGAAAAGCAATTGTTTGCTATGAGGAAAAGTAATGTCACATCTTTTACATAGCAAAAAATATCACATACTCTAGCAAGTCATTTCCGAAACATAATGACCAACAAGTGATTACCTGGTGAGTCTATAGTTTACTAAAATTGGGATGCGACTCACTGTACTAAAAAAACAGGATGCCACTCACTTCGACAAAAAAGGTCACCTGCTTGAAGTGAGCAGATAGCCAATGAATTTTTTTGAGGGAAAATGAATATATATTATGTATGGGCTTATACATGTTTATATATATATATATGTATATATATGTATATATGTATATATATATATATATATATATATATATATATATATATATATATATATATATATATATATATATATATATATATATATATATATATATATACGGCTGCGCTAAACTAAGCCTGAGCGCAGAATCCTAATTCTACGCTCCGGCCAGGAAACGGCGCGCATGTCTGACCAAGCAACCCAGTTCCTCTTCCACTTGGTCGTAATACCTTTGCTAATTCTAGTAAAAAACGTCCAGCCAGTTACGACCAATTGCCAGAGTGCTCCCTTCCTCGTTAACTGTCCCCTGGCCCACACATCTTTCCCGTGCATATCAAATGATTTACATGGTTTTGCATGGTAACCAGTAGTAAAACTACTTTCGCTCTCATGCACGGTAAAAGAAACTGGCACATATGGTAACGGACTAGATCTATTACGAGATGCCATACACCACTCCTTAATTCTCTGACATAAAATGATAGCTTTTATGCAACCAGTAACCCAATAAATTATGTTACTATATTTTACATGGTTGATTACCATGTGTGATTGGAGCAGACAAGTAATAAAGCAAAACTGTGGTGAGATGATGAACCATCACAAGCACACGGTAACCAAATTAATATTTTACTACATTTTCCATGGATGATTACTATATGTAATCAGGAGGACGCATATAATAAAAAAGTTGTGGCGGAGCGGTGAACCATTGCTGCAGCCAGTAACCGAATTAATTCAGTTACTATATCCAACATGGCTGATTACTAGTAGGTGGAAGAAAAATTGGAGGCCAAGGCACTAACCACGCGCATGTTTTCTGGTTGGTTGCACGCTGTTAGGCCGGAGCGTAGAATAAGCGTATTGCGCTCAGGCTCACTTTAGCACACCTATATATATATATATATATATATATATATATTCACTTTTATAGAATATAGATAAAAATTGATGGCTTTAGATGATGCTTTCAAAATATCGATTGAAAAAGCTTTATGATGGATGGACTGAAAACTCATCGAGTCTTATACAATTGGAAGAGATGAATACAAATAATTGTTCTTCTTTTTATATTTTTTGCACATGATAACACAAAAAAGTGTATTTTTATATGTTTATTTTTGTAGAGTATGAGAGTGATGGAGATGTATTATGCCGATGTTAAAAAAGAATCCATCAATAAGGGTGTTGACACGATGTTGTGGAAGGGACTAAAAGTTCACCGAGTTATATACAACAATACATGTTTATATATGCAATCAAAACGAACAACTAAAAAGCCCATGGCAACGCACGGGCATTCTCCTAGTTTGAGTTGGGTCTGACAGGATGTAGTCCGCCCGCTGAACAAGCACGACAGTAACGGCGAGCGGCGGCACACACGCATGCACGCGCTGCACATGGCGACCCGACCACCCCGCGTAGGGGCACACGCACGCATGTTGCACACGGCGGCCATGCGTTGACCGCGACTACCCCGTGCATGTCGGTCTGGTCCTGTCCGAGATTTAGCATTGTCGGTAGGTACAGGAAAAGAAGACCACTGGGCGCCTCTCTCCAGTTCGCCGGTGACCGGTCCAAACGGCGGCCCCATGAGGGACTAGACCGTGCCCACCTTCCAGCTGTTGGTCGTGCTCGGGGAGGAACCCCTTCGTGGTCGGAGTCCATGCTCACTGTCAACCGCTCCACCATGACAACAATGCATCTAGCGCAAACCTCACCCGACTATGGCCACCTCACTGGCGCCGGGGAGGACCTCGGCCATGTCCAGTAGAACCCGAGTTCCCGAGCCATGGGAGGAGGATCCTTGTGGCAGTGTACTGGAGAGAAGAGGAGGAGGACGATGATGACATGATGTCCGGCAGGATCCCACCTAGCCATGTCTAGGGAAGGAGGAGGAGGAGGAATCCAACTTCAGTCCCGACCTCCTCGAAGCTCACAGCATGGAGAAGGGCCGCAGCGCGTGAGCGCTAGTGCCTGCACGCAGGTGTCGGAGGGAGGGCAGAGGGGACGGCGACTGCAAGAGGAAAAGATCGGGATTTTTTTTCATCTCGTGCCGCAACAAGAGTCATAGGTGTATCTTCACAATAAAAAAGGAGCCAGGGGTTGAGGTGGGGGCGGTTTTGGGACATGTAATCGGGGCTAGGAAGTGGATCCAATATACTAAAAGATTGTTTTTCTTTGTTTTTCATCAAGCGTGACGTGCAGCGTATATTTTTCCTTTTTTTCCTCATCTAGCCAAACGTGCAGACTTTGTTCCGCGATGTCTGTTTTTTTTTGTTTTCCTTATTACATGTGTGTAAATTTATTTTTAAATCGCATCCGTCAATCTTTATAATTAACATAAAATCAATGGATATAAAAGGGTGACGTATGGTACTTCCTTTAATATTAGGTAAAGATAAAGATAAAAATTCTCATCTTTTCACTAAATGGTACTTCCTTCGTAAAAAAATATAAGAGCGTATCTCCTAAACGCATATAAGAGCGTATAAGAGCGTTTGGATCTCTTTTCTTTACGGATGAGTATGTTGTAATGATATCCCCTTACTTGCGTTCGAAATACGGTTCTGCCTCGTCATGAGTTCATCGGATAAAATTGTATCTTGGGCGATACATGAGGTGCACTCCATCACCACTCCATCACCACGGCAGCTACGATACGCTCGCAAGGAGAGGGACGCATAAATCTGCAGGAGACGCGGTGTCCATGCAATCTCCCCCTCCCGATTCGCCACCAGCGCGCTCCGCCTCCCTCTTCTCCCGCGTGCCGCAGCTCGTCCCGTCGGCCATCTCACCATCGTAGGCCATCTCACCATTCGCAGCCATCATCCCCACCGTCGCCCCCTCGTGGGCAGCGGTTGGTGCAGCTTCTCCACGGAAGCTGGCGCACGGCGCTGAAGATGCGGCACTTCGGACGAATCTGGGCCTGGGCCTGCTTCTTTCTTTACAGGCTGCCTCCAGCTGTCATATAATCACCCCTAAAAAAACAAAATCTGTCATATAATCCCTAGCCCTTTCATCACCGAACAAAAACAAAAAGAATAGAAACCCTAGCCATCCGCCCGCCTCCGCCTCCGCCGCCACCTCCGCCTCGCCGCCAGAGCCCCCGGTGGAACATAATGAAATCAGCCGCCGGCGCCGCACATTGTGGGGGCATAGCAATATCATCATCCAATCCTCACAAGAGGACGAGGAGGGGGCACAAGGGTGTTCTGCAGCTTCACCATCTGCCTCTTGTGAGTACACACTACACTGCTCTTCATCTTGCTATATTCTTGTAATTGGAAGAATTGATTTTAATTCCCCAGTTCGCTCGCCTACCCCTTTTGAATTTTTAACAAATCTGTTAGTATATAACAATCAAACCCCTTTGCCGATCCAACTCCTCTCTCCCAAATCTCCATGTCAAAATCCACAGAAAACGGAAGGGGAGGAGCTTGCCTTCCCTTGGGGCAGTAATGGAGGGCGGTGGATGAGGGGTTTGGGGGCGGGGACGCGCCGGAGCAGCACGGGCAACGGACGGTGGGGCGCAGCGGCTCTGGCGATTCTTGCTGATTGCCCCCTCCTCTCTGTCTCTGCGTGTTTGGAGTCTTAGGGAATTGCACGAGGGCAAATTAGTCAAATTGGAATATCGTAAGGCCAGTTTTTTTTAATTATCAGGTAACTGAAGAGATAACAACGCGAAGGGGGCAATTAACAATCGAAGTTTCAATTAACTCCTCACCACCCTCACCTTAGACACATATAAAGATAAAGGATACCCATCTGCCTCCGGCGAGTGAACATGCATACATGTTGATCCATATTACTACTGGTCGACTGATTCACTTATTTTCAGCCATTTTCGATGGCTCACTTATGTTGGAAATAATGAGTGTTGTCTATCAACTACACACTTATTTGTGGTGCCGCTCACAAATTGCATATTTGAGTCTTAGGGTGAGGCATGTAGATCCCATTAATTGTAAGTTGAGAGGATGAATCGCTCTCTAAAAGGAATTAATTGATTCTCAATTTTTTGGGATCGTAGGGCGATGATTTACTTAACTTGAAAAGATAGAATCTAGACTACACTGTCTATCACGACATAATTGACAAATAGTATTTGTGAAGTTCTTTGAAATTGGTAGACATGCTGCTCTTAGCAAGCAGTGCTCAAGCATCTCGGTTTTAATCCGAGTGGGAGCAGGCATCTTGAGCAATGCGACATGATGAGTTTTGTTTTCTAACATGTAGATTGACATAGTTTTTTAATTTAATCGTATGCTCTAGGTCCCTCCAATTATCCAATTATCAATGTGCCTAGGAAGTCTTCTCACCAGTTGACATATATGGTGTGCTCCATTATTAATTAACTTCCTTAAGTATACAATTTCATTAAGTACATTCCAGTAAGCATAAAGTCCATGAATCATAGCAATTCCATGTAAAGCATATATAATTTCATATTTAGGTATTCTGAATATTAATAATTCCAACCAATTGGAATATAGTTCCATGATACATTTGTTACGACTAGACATTAAAAAGAAACATATGATCAAATTGTATTCTTGTCTCATGCAGGATACTTTAAGTGACATTGTGTCATTGTTAAGCTTCAAAGAGGCTGCGCGCATGAGCGTACTGTCGAGCCAGTGGAGACATCTCTGGAGATCATGTATCAGAGACCTGGTCTTCACTAGGGAGACAATGTGCTGCCCCATGCCCATGAGCCGAGAGGAACAAGATCGAGAAGCTTTCATCAGGAATGTTGAGTGCGTATTGTGCCAACTCGATCCCACCATTGCTAGGGACAAATTCGTGCTCGAGTTCAAGCTCATCAATACAAATGTGCAGACCCATGTTGACAGATGGGTCGCCTTTTGTGCAACATCAAGAGTGAAGCACATTGTCTTCGATTTCAAACCAGGGTCATGGGGCAAACACGACAATTCGTTCAACTTCCCAATACACCTTTTCATCAATGGCGCTCCTGCTGTCAGATCTTTGTGCCTCATGTCTGCCTACCTAAACCCAGTACCTGGTTTTTCTAGCTTCACAAACCTTAGAAAGCTCATGCTCGACTCGGTGTCTGGAGATATCCAGTGCATGTTGTTGCCAGCGTGCTCCATGCTTGAGTGGCTTAGCATCGTGCGTTGCACCCTCCACAGCTTGACTACTTCCCAACCGTTGCACCAGTTGCGATACCTGTGTGTGCACTACTGCTTCAATGTGCAGAAGCTTGAGGTGCAAGCTCCCAACCTTAATACCTTCATATTTGGTAGCTTGGAGACCCACCCAGTGTCATTTATCATTGATGGATGTCTAGAGATACAGGAGGTGACTATCAAGTTGCCAACATGGAGGAGTGACCTTTTTGACTACGCCTTCGCGGATCATGGTATGGCGAATGTGCCCTGCAATTGATTCCAAGGTGATCCTTTTGTTTTATATGTATGTTAACAAAAAATAATATCTTGCATGTTAGTTATACTGCTGTACTTTCAACTTCTAAAAATGCGCCTTGTCCTTTTTAGTGTCGATCCATGGTAATTAATTGTTGTTCGTTTTCTGACCATCCCATGTTTCATTTTGCCATGGTTGTGTGCGTTCATGTCATGCAGGTGCCTGGATGTGCAAAATGCCCTAGTAAGTTTGTCAACCTGAAGCATCTTATATTGACCGTCGATGTACTTGCAAATGATAAGTATACAAGTGGCATTCTTCGTTTGGCTTGTCTTTTGGAATTAAGCCCAGTTTTGAATCGTCTTGAACTGCATGTAAGTGATCCATCTCTTTGATATTTATGTACTACAATTATCTGATCGAGCAAAACAACATAAGTTATAAAATCGGGCTTTTCTCTTTATGTTGTAATATCCTGTCATAATATGTTTTTTCATCGTGCATCCTAGTTACTGTTAAGCGGTACTCTCTCCATTCCACAATGTAGTGTGCCCACGCTTCTCGAGATTCAAGTTTGACCGTAAATTTAACCAACGAGACTGACTGCGGCGGGAGCAAAAATTATACCATTGAATTCGACCGTAAATTTAGCCAACGAGACCGACTGCGGCGGGAACAAAAATTATACGACTGAATTATATTAAAAATACGAATTCAGTGGTATAATTTTTGCTCCCGCCGCAATCGGTCTCGTTGGTTAAATTTACGGTCAAACTTGAATCTCGGGAAGCGCGGGCGCACTACATTGTGGAATGGAGAGAGTATGAAACATGACATTAATGTACACTCAATTTTCTCTCATGCACAGTAGTGCAGTACCTCAGCATGCTAGATTATATTACTATTTTTTAGCATCAAGTAATTTCAGGATAAGGTTGATTGTTTAAAGGGAGTTGGCGTTATTGTTCTAATTAAGCAAGAATAACTTTTGAACCACAAAGCTTACATGTCTCCGATTGACTTTTTTATTTCCAGAGAGGTGCTTTTATGAAACAGTGATTAACTGTTAAGTTTGTTTTGTTTACTGTCTTTGATAAGGCAGATCGTATGCGTACTCAGAACAGGAGAAGTGTTGAATCGGATAGAGGAGTTGCCCCCGGCCCGTGAGCCACATTATCATCTGAAGACATTGCAGATGACCGGAGTCTACGGCTACAACAACCTGTTTATTCTGGCACTGCATTATGCTCGAACTGCCATGGCGCTAGAGCACATGGTCATCGATCCCGAGGCAAAGAAGAGCTATGTTCTGACTCGTGATGCGGTAGAAGAGGATGCGGTCCATTGGGGCCGACGGATGGCCAATGAACATCTTCGGGGACGAGGGTTGGATGGCATCCTCACCATCTTGTAAATGGGAGGTCCCGCCAGGGAGAGATTGTAGTATTGTTTTTTATGCTTGTAAATGGGAGGTCCCACCGGGGAGAGATTGTAGTATTGTTTTTTATGGATGTTATTTACAGTATCTTTATTCCTAAAGTGGGATTTGATAGTTTCCATTCCATGATTTGTTTTTGTTGGTTTATTTTTGTTTGATTTTTTTGCCTCGTCTCCCACTGATTTTTTTTATCTTCTCTGTTTTTGTGTGTGACTTCATCCTGTTGACCCATGCTTGCCTCTCCGTGCTGCTGCGATGGGTCATGCCGTATCCCTCGTCCTTGTGGGGGCACCGTCTGCCTCTCCTACTCATTCACTTTCAATATTCCAGTCATTGAGGATCTATTAGATGAGCTACATGGTGCACAACTGTTTTCTAAACTTGATTTGAGATCAGGTTATCATCAGATAAGAATGAGAAGAGAAGACATTCCAAAATTTTAGGACATATTTTTGTCATTATGAATACTTAGTGATGCCATTTGGACTCACTAATGCACCTGCTACCTTCCAATCTTTAATGAATCATGTTTTTGCTCCGGAAATACCTTTTGGTATTCTTTGATGATATTCTGATATATACTGCGATGGGTCATGCTGTATCCCTCGTCCCTGTGGGGGCATCGTCTGCCTCAGCTACTCAATCACTTGCTGCGATGGGTCATGCGGTATCCCTCGTCCCTGTGGGGGCACCCCAGAGGCGTAGGACGTGTTTGGTTGCCCGCATGAGGCCCGGGCGGGAAGAATTTGGCCTGTTTTGTTTCCTGCATTCACTGTGCGGCCCGCATCGCACGAAGCTGAAAGCACGTCCATGCCTGGCCCAGCAGTAGCTCGCGAGCCCAGCCAGGGCGAGGCAGGGGAGGGCGACGCGCTTCTCCCCTCGTGCGAGCAGGGGAGATGGCGCGAGCTCGCCCGCTTCGGCGAAAAATTGGCGGGAGGATTTCGGCTCATCTCCCGCCGCTCCACCCCTATTTAGCCCCTCCCTCACCGCCCCAACTCCCGCCACCATTCTTCCTCCGTTCGCGCTTTCCCGCCGACGCGCATCGGCACCGACGAGCAGGTAAGCGGCGCATCTTCATCGGCCGGCTGTCCACGGCGTCGGAGCTCCTTCACCGGCCGGCGTTCATCTTCCACCACCGCCCCCCTCGTCCTCAAGCTACAGCCAAGGCCTCTGTGAGTTCAATCCCTCTTTCTCTCTGTTCCTTCTAGCTAGATCTGAGCTACAGCTAGGGTTTGATCTAGATGCATGGTTGATTAGTGGTCTGATCTGTGAGCTGATATGGTTGGTGAAAAGGATCGATATAGTTGACTAGAGGGGGGGGGGGGTGAATAGGAAACTAACAATTTTTAAGCTTTTCTTTACCAATTTAAACTTTGCAATAATAAAGGTTGTCTAGAAGTGCAACTAGGTGGACAACCTATATGATGCGATCAACCCAAGCACAAGAGCAAGCAAAGATAGAAACACAAATAAGCTTGCACAAGTAAAGGGATAAGATAACCAAGAGTGGAGCCGGTGGAGACGAGGATGTGTTACCGAAGTTCCTTCCTTTTGAGGGGAAGTACGTCTCCGTTAGAGCGGTGTGGAGGCACAATGCTCCCCAAGAAGCCACTAGGGCCACCGTAATCTCCTCACGCCCTCGCACAATGCAAGAGCCGTGATTCCACTATTGGTGCCCTTGAAGGCGGCAACCGAACCTTTACAAACAAGGTTGGGGCAATCTCCACAACTTAATTGGAGGCTCCCAACAACACCACGAAGCTTCACCACAATGGAATATGGCTCCACGGTGACCTCAACCGTCTAGGGTGCTCAAACACCCAAGAGTAGCAAGATCCGCAAGGGATAAGTGGGGGGAATCAAAAGTCTCTTGGTGGAAGTGTAGATCGGGCCCTTGTCACCCAATCTCGAGCAAATCAACAAGTTTGATTGGCTAGGGAGAGAGATCGGGCCAAAATGGAGCTTGGAGCAACAATGGAGCTTAGAGATGGAAGAGGTGGTCAACTAGAGGTAGGAGACACGCCTTTTATACTCGGAGAAAAGATCCAACCGTTATCCTCTTGTTCAGCCCGCGACACGCGGTACTACCGCTCCGAAAACGCGGTACTACCGCGCGGCCACGCGGTACTACCGTGGAAGGCCATGGTACTACCGCGGCAGCAGCAGAGCCTGGGACTGGCCTGACTGAGCGCAGTACTACCGCTGGCGCGGTACTACCGCGCACCATTGCGGTACTACCACAAGGCAGGCAAGCCCCGGCCTACGAAGAGCCCGGATGAAATAAATTACATCCGTGCCTACTGCCGCTGAAAAAGAAACAGTGCAAAAACCCGACGCGGTACTACCGCGCCCGAGGCGCGGTACTACCGTGGAGGCGCGGATGTAAAATTACATCCGCTCCTACTACCGCGGCGCAACGGTACGGGGCATGAGGGCCACGGTACTACTGCTCCAAGAGAGCGGTACTACCGTGTCCACTCGCGGTACTACCGTGCAAGATGTGCGGTACTACCGTGTGGGTGCGGATGTAAAAAATTACATCCGCGCCTACTACCGTACCGGAGCAGCACAAGGCCTGGGAGTTGCGGTACTACGGCTCCAGGGGAGCGGTACTACCGTGACCCCTAGCGGTACTACCGCTGGTGCTTGCGGTACTACCGCTTCCTAGAGCAGTACTACCGCAAGAACAGCAGTAGCCGCCGGTTTTAAGCACAACTATGACAACGGGAAGATGCTCCAAAGTGCAAGGAAAGGAAGGACAAGTGTACGCGTTGATTCCACCTAAACCTTTCCGACGCGGACCCCCTCTTAATAGTACGGCTCTCCTACGACTCAAATCCACCAAAAAGAAACGTAGAACGACGCCGTCTTCAATAGTCTCCGAGGGGCACCGAATCGTCTCGTGCCTAGTGATGAAACATCTAAGAAACTCAAGGCATACGATTAGACCGCAAAAGTATCGTCATCAATCACCAAAACACATACGGGATAAATATGCCCTTACAATCTCCCCCTTTTTGGTGGATTGATGACAATACGGGATTTGCACAAAGATACGATAATATTGAGCAAGGGCAAACCCCTCCTCTCCAAAATATAGATGGGCTCCCCCTAGATGTGTGCACTCTGGATGAATGCTTTGGACTGCATAGCACACATACTAGGATCACCACTCCCCCTATATTTTAGAGACAAAGGCCCGAAGAATAACATCTAAGCAAGATATAGCACAATATAACACAAGCTCGCTAAGATAGATAGAGTGCATATGTCTTACACCATATGAAGGAAAAGCAACTAAAACGAGGTTCAAACGAGGTTCAACCGAGAATGCAATAAACACACCAAACACGAACACGACACAAGACTCGCAAATCCCTACACTCTCTCCCCCTTTGGCATCGAGACGCCAAAAAGGCAGAGAGGACACCTACACACAAGCGGTGGCTCAAGCAGCAGGGAACTCATCCCAACCCTCTCCGTCAGACTCCTCGGCAGCAGGGATGGACTCCTCGACGTCCTCCTCAGAATCAGTCCACCTGTAGCCTTGCTTCTCCATCCACTCAGCCTCTGGAGTGATGCGCTCCTCAGACCCGCCAGCCACATCCTCACCATAGAGCTACAAGATCTTCCTGTCCCAGCGACGACTCTCCTTGGACGCCACGTGAGTCCTGTACTGCCCTTTGGCTTGCATGCAGAAAAGAGTCTTCATCTTGTCCTTCAGCTTCTTGGCCCATGAAGGCATAGAGGAGCTCTAGGAAGCGCTAGCAGCATGGCCCTCAGCAACATTCTCGGCGCCAGCATCCTCCTCACCAACAGCAGCCCTAGCAGCAGACGCCTCGGCACGAGTAGTAGTGTTGGCCCAGTTGGGTTTGACACGCAGACAGATGGGATCATGGCGAATCCAGTCAGGGGGAAGGAACTCCTCACCAGGGAACATCTTCTCCCAGGTCCTCGAGATCAGCAGAAACAGATAGGGCCCGTAGATAGGCACTTTGCGGTTGAACACCGCAAACTGAAGCTCACACCACATGATGTGTGAGACATCAAGTGACTGAGTCTGAGACAAACGAGCCTCCTCGCAGATGAGCATCATATCCACCATATAGGCATGGACCTTGTCCTTGTCACCAATGCGAGGGAACAATGAGTTGCGGAAGATGCGGTACATGATATCCAGAAAAGAGTTGAGCACCAACCCTATCTTTCCACTTGGAAGCGTCTTCTCAACATAGTACGGTGCAAGCCTGTCCTTGTTGGTAGAGTCAGAGTTGGCATGGGGGCAAACACCCACGGGAGCGTCGAGCCAGTCATCAGGTACTTGGAGCAAATCCATGAACTCCTTCCAGGTAGCAGTCAGCTTACGGCCATTGGTCATCCAGGTCATCCTCCTCTCCTCATCAGGGTGAAAGTAAACTGAAGCAAAGAACTAACAGATAAGCTCAGGATCATAGTCAAGGTGAAAGGATATCACATGCTCAATGCCAAACTGCTCCACCAAGTCCAGAGCCTCTCCAAAGTAGGCACAGAACTTGTCCTTCCTCAAGTGATGCATGTCAATCCATTTCACATCCACATAGGTATTCTGCTTGTTCTTGATGACATCCAGATAGATGTGGTTTGTTGCTTGTTCCAAAACAGCTCACAACCCCTGACAGAAGAACGAGGGGTCACGTACGGGTGAATCTGCTTGAGACGGACATAGTCAGATTGGGGCATCTCATCCATGCCCTTGCGGGCTCCTTGAACTTGCTAGCAGTAGTCTTGACATTGCGCTTGGGGGCAGAGGAGCCCTCTGGTGCGTCACCTGGGTTGCGCAGACGCTTGGAGCCAGTGTCACGACTGGGATTGGAACGGCGAGAGCCACCACCTGAGACACACACGCAAAACACCAACGAACGCGAAGAGAATCAATGCAAAGACCACAACAAAGCACAAGAAACACATAGGAAATATACGTGAAGGTTGGCCAGCGTTAGATGTGAGCCACGGTAGGACTGCCAGTGTCTGCGGTACTAAAAAATTAGTACTGCTCCAAGTCGCGGTAGTACCGTGCTAGGTCACGGTAGTACCGTGGTTGGAGCAGTAGTAAGGTTTTAGTGCCGCAGTGTGCGCGGTAGTACCGCGCCCGATGGGCGGTAGTACTGCGTCGCGTCAGATCCGAACTGCAGTTCGAATCTGAAAAGACCTGCGAAACAATGGCAGTGCTACGGTGATCAGATCTCGTGCATGACAACAAAACCAGTATAATTCCTATGCAGGGCTACTCTCCATCATCCTATTCTTGCAAAGAGAAGGCCTACGAATCTCTAGAACATCCAAGTCTTCCCCAACAACCTAAAGACAAAGAACGCAATAAAACAAGAAAGGATTGGGGAAAAACCTGGGTCCATAGCAAGAGCACGGGGTGGGGAAGGATCCCACCGGACGGAATCACGGGAGGGCAGTCGGAGGAGGAGATCTGGCGACGAACACCGGCTCCTATCTTGAGCGGGAGAGAGAGATGAGACGACGTGGGAGGAACTGCAAATGGGTATGGGGGAGTTAGAACTCCCCCTGCCCGTCCTTATCCCCACGCGCCCAAGACGGTGCGGTAGTACCGCAGGTCATCGCGGTAGTACCGCTCGGGCGGAAGTACCGCACCAGAGCGGTAGTACCGCTCACCCAGGCGGCAGTAAAAAATTACTGCCGCGTGGGGGCAGTAGTACCGTGCTCCCACATGCGGTAGTATCGTGGCTGGCCGCGGTAGTACTGTAGCCAGCCGCGGTAGTACCGCGAGCTCAAGACACCCCCGGTTTCAACACAAAAGAAAAGGCCTTTGCACGGAAACTTTTCACACAAAGGAAGCCACAAGCACACACACAACCCAAAGGTAGAAAGACAACAAGAGAACACCAAGCAACACAACCTCTCAAAAGGATAGGGCGGTGGCCGAATGCACCTATGTTTGAGTTAGATGGTTTGGCACCGCGAAGAATTATCCTTGGGCCCATGACCAAAACTCGTCTTTGAAGCACAAGTACCATCAAAAATGGCTAATGTGAAAGAGTTGATCTATTTATGCATGAAGGGGGGAGGGAGAGTTCATTGAGAGAACAACACGCCCCCTTTGTCCATGCCTACACCTAAACTAGACAACAAGATGAGTGTGGTGGGGGGTGCACGGGTTCAAGTCACATTGCTCAAATCAATGATATTTAGCTCATGCCTTAACTTGCGAAATCTTGCTTCATCCAAGGGCTTCGTGAAAATATCTGCAAGGTTATCATGAGTGTTGACATACTTGAGCTCGATCTCCCCTCGCCTAATGTGATCCCGGATGAAGTGATACTGAATCTCAATGTGCTTCGTCTTGAAGTGTTGCACCGGGTTGAGAGAAATCTTGATGGCACTTTCATTATCACACCAAAGAGGCACTTTGTCACAAATGACACCGTACTCCTTTAAAGTTTGCCTCATCCATAGGAGTTGAGCACAACAACTACTGCCGCTACATATTCCGCTTCGGTGGAGAAGAGAGACACACAACTTTGCTTCTTGGAAGACCAACTTACCAAAGAGCAACCAAGAAATTGGCACCCTCCGGAAGTGGACTTCCTATCCACTTTGTCTCCCGCCCAATCGGAATCCGTAAATCCTTCAAGCTTGAAGTTTGCTCCTCTTGGGTACCATAAGCCAAAGTTTGGGGTATGAGCCAAATATCGAAAGATTCGCTTGACCGCCACAGTGGCTTTCCTTCGGTGCGGCTTGAAACCGTGCACACATTCCCACACTCAACATGATATCTGGTCTAGATGCACAAAGGTAAAGCAAGGAGCCAATCATGGAGCGATATAGCTTTTGATCCACCGCTTTACCATTGGGATCAATGTCAAGTTGGCACTTGGTAGGCATTGGTGTAGTAGCCGGCTTGACATCACTTAGCTTGAATCTTTTGAGCATGTCTTGAGTGTATTTGGCTTGGTTGATGAAGGTTCCTTCTCTTCTTTGTTTGATATCGAAACCAAGGAAGAACTTCAACTCTCCCATAGAAGACATCTTGAACTTGAAGGTCATGAGAGCGGCAAATTCCTCATTGAAAGCTTTGTTAGGGGAACCAAAGATAATATCATCAACATATAGTTGGCATACAAACAACTCCCCATTAACCTTCTTAGTAAAAAGAGTGGGGTCGATTTGCCCCACTTCAAAACCACGATCTTGTAACAACTCGGTAAGGTGGTCATACCACGCACATGGGGCTTGTTTAAGGCCATAGAGTGCCTTATCGAGTTGATACACATGATCCGGGAAGTAGGGGTCCTCGAACCCGGGGGGTTGCTTGACATAGACCAACTCATTAATAGGACCATTAAGAAAAGCACTTTTCACATCCATTTGTTGCAACTTAAAGTTGTGATGGGCAGCATAAGCAATCAACAAACGAATGGATTCAAGACGAGCAACGGGAGCAAAGGTTTCACCATAGTCGATACCCTCGACTTGGGAGTAGCCTTGTGCTACCAATCTTGCCTTGTTGCGAAGGATGTTCCCATGAGCATCTTGCTTGTTCTTGAAGATCCACTTGGTTCCAATGACGTTGTGGTTCCCCGATGGCCTTGGCACCAATCTCCACACCTTGTTGTACTCGAAATTGTTGAGTTCTTCATGCATGGCATTGAGCCAATCCGAGTCTTCGAGCGCCTCATAGACCTTTTGGGGTTCAACACAAGAGACAAACGCGTGATGTTCACAATAGTTTGCCAATTGTCTACGAGTGCTTACCCCTTTCATTAGGCTTCCAACCACATTCTCCATGAGATGGCCTTTGGTAGTAAGTTTGGATGCAATCTTGGCGGCACGACGCTCTAATTCTTCCTCGGAGGTGAGATGAGGAGGAGTCACTTGATCATCTTGAGCGCCGTCGTGAACATGTTCTTGAGCTTGAGCATGCTCGGGGAAGATAACTCGACCTTGGGCATCATTTGGTGTGTCACCATCGTCTTGAGCACGATCTTGCCCTTGGTCATGTTCATGAGGTTGAGGGCCTTCACTTTGTTCTTCGGAAGCGTGTGGGCCTTGAGTTGGTGATGGCTCCACTTGATTGGAGCATTGTCCTTCTCCTTCGGCCACAAGGGGTTCCTCAACGGGTAGGATAAAACCAACACCCATTCTTCTTATGGCTTGAGGAGGAATTTCATCACCTACATCACAAGTGCCACGTTGCTCCACTTGGGAGCCGTTATTCTCATCAAACTCCATGTTACATGTCTCCTCAATAAGGCCCGTGGATTTATTGAGGACACGATAAGCATGAGAGTTTGTAGCATAACCAACAAATATGCCCTCATAAGCTCTAGCTTCAAATTTAGACAAACGAACACCTTTCTTGAGAATGAAACACTTACACCCGAACACCCGGAAATACTTGAGATTGGGCTTGTTGCCGGTGAGTATCTCATAAGGAGTCTTGTTCAAGCCTTTGCGGAGATAGAGCCGATTGGATGCATGACATGCGGTGTTGATGGCTTCGGCCCAGAAGTTGTATGGAGACTTGAACTCCGCCATCATGGTCCTTGCCGCATCCATCAACGTCCGGTTCTTCCTCTCTGCAACACCATTTTGTTGAGGGGTATATGGTGCCGAATATTGATGCTTGATCCCCTCTTCACTAAGAAACTTATCCAAGGTGTAGTTCTTGAACTCGATGCCGTTGTCACTTCTTATTGTCAAGATCTTTGCATTATGTTGACGTTGAGCTTCATTTGCAAAGTCGATAACAGTTTGTTGAGTCTCACTCTTCCTCTTGAAGAAGTATACCCAAGTGTATCTTGAATAATCATCCAAAATCACCAAGCAATACTTTCTACCCCCAAGACTATCAAAGGATGGAGGTCCAAAGAGGTCCATGTGCAGGAGCTCCAAGGGTCTCTTCGAGTAGATGATAGTCGTGGGAGGATGAGCCGTTTCATGAAGCTTTCCTTCGATACAAGCACTGCAAGCACGATCTTTGGCAAAACTAACATTTGTTAGTCCACGGACATGGTCCCCCTTGAGAAGACTTTGCAAAGATCTCATATTGACGTGGGCTAAACGGCGATGCCAAAGCCATCCCACATCAACTTTAGCCATTAGGCATGTCGCGGTCTTAGTGGGTCGCTCCAAAAAGTTTATCACATAAAGACCATTCTCTACATGCCCAACAAAGGCTACTTTAAGAGTCTTGCTCCACAAGAGGGCCACAGTATCAATGTTAAAGAAGGTGGCAAAGCCCATGAGTGCAAGTTGACGAACGAAAAGCAAATTGTATGCAAGGGACTCAACAAGCATGACTTTCTCGATCGTTAGATCATGAGAAACGACAACCTTGCCAAGACCCAATACCTTAGAATGTGAGGCATCACCCCACTCGACATTGGTGGGCATAGATGGGATCTTTTGCACGTCCACCACCAAGTCCTTGCTCCCGGTCATATGATTCGTTGCTGCACTATCGAGCAACCATGATCCCCACCGGAAGCAAACACCTACAAGAAATCAATGCTTGGTTTTAGGTACCCATTTAGTAATGGGTCCTTTGATGTTAGTAACGAGGGCCTTAGGAACCCAAATAGACCATTCAATGTACTCATAAGAAGAACCAACAAATTTAGCATAAACATGCCCATCACTAGCATGGCACAACACATATGAGGGGTTAAAGTCGCCGGCTATGTTCAAGGGGATGACGTTGTCCTTCTTGGCATTGTCACACTTTGCATGGTTCTTCTTCTTCTTGGAAGCACCCTCTCCCTCCCTCACAAAAGTTTGCTTGAGAGGAGGAGGTTGCTTGGTCTTGTCATTCTTCTTCTTGCTCTTGGGCTTGGATGCGAACCCAATCCCCTCCTTGGCCACAACTTCCTTTTGATTACTCAAAAGGTCGTTAAGGTTCTTCTCACCTTGTATGCATGTGACAAGGCCCTTTTCAAGTTGCTCCTTCAACTTAGCATTCTCCTCAACAAGATGCACATGCTCACAACAAGGGTTAGTAGCATTTGCATTATCAATCAATATCATATGAGGAAAGGTGGCTTTCTCCTTGGTTAGCTTCACTTGGAGTTGATCATGAGACTCTTTGAGACTAGCATGAACACCCTTCAAGACTTTGTGAGCCTTGTCGAGGATGTCAAACTCCTCGTTGAGTCTAGCAAGATCAACTCCAAGCTTTGCCTTCTCGGTGCTAAGCACACGGGACACAACAAGAGCATGATCAAGGTCTTTCTTTAATTTAGCATGATCATCGTTGTATGACTCCTCAAGAGCCAAACGAAGACCAGACTCTTCCTCAAGGGCATTGGAAAGATCCGAAATCTCATCGGCATAGTCACGACTATGCCCTTCCATCTTAGAGATGGTTTCTTCATGAGCCTCGATCATGACATTAGCTTCACCAAGTTGTTCCAAGAGGGCAACGAAGTGCTTCTTGGATTTGCCCTTCAGTTTACCCATAAAGATCTCAAACTCATTCTCCTCCACATTAGTCCCCTCATGTTCATCAATGCAATCCGTCAAAGAAGAATGATTGATGATGGTAGTTTTGATGTTGGGGCTTACCTTGTTGGTGGCTTTAGCCATGAGGCACTTGGCGGTGATGCTTTCATTGGGTGAATCGAAGAGAGACACCCGAGGAGTCGTTGCAATGGCAACGGAGGCCATGGCAACCGACTCACCATCTTCATCATCATCATCATCCTCATTGTACTCTTCTTGAACCACCAATGCTTTGTGAGGAGCCTTCTTGGTGAAGTTGCTCTTGTTGGGGAAAGACTTGGCCTTGTCCTTACGGATGAGCTTGCCACCATTGTCTTCCCTCTTCTCATATGGGCACTCCGCAACAAAGTGACTCACATTGCCACAATTGAAGCAAGTCCTCACTCGTTGCTTGCCCCTTGCGCCACTTGAGTTGCTCTTGTTGAAGTTGGGCCTTGAGTTCTTCTTGCTCCAAAATTGCCTTGAAGCAAGGGCCATGTGTTCATGATAGTTATACTTCGTATCTTCGAGGTTGCTCTCTTCTTCTTCCTCCTCTCCATCTTCTTCGACACAAATCTTGGCCTTCAAAGCGAGGTTGGGCTTCTTTGCTCTTTGGGAGCGAAGCACCGCATTGTCGGCGGTCTTGTCCAATATGCTCATAGCCACAAACTCATCCAACACATCACTTGAGGACAGGGTGTGGAAGTCCGGCCGTTGACGGATGACGGAGGACATGGCTTTGTGGTAGGGCATCATTGCCTTGAGGAATTTGCGCTTGATCCAGTTGTCATCCGTGTCCTTACTTCCATGATCCCGGAGGGAGACTGCAAGCTTGGTAACTCTCCGATAGAGCTCACGAGGTTCTTCTTCTTCTTTCATTGCAAACTCATCGGCTTCATCTTGGACCACTTCATAATTGGAACGTTGAATGCTTGCGCTTCCTCGATAAAGAGAAACCACCTTGAGCCAAGCATCTTTGGCAAGGGAGTAGGGCCGGAGATGAGGGAGGTCTTTGGGAAGGATTGCTTCTTGGATGATGAAGAGAGCATTCTCATTGAATTGATGGTCCACGACTTCTCTAGGAGAGAAGTTGCTCGAGTCATGCAGATAGAAACCTTCTTCAATGATTCTCCAAAGGTTAGTGTTCACATGATTTAAATGACACTTAAAATGATAAACCCAAGAATCAAAATCCTCCTTTTTATCAATCTTAGGTGGTGGACCGGCATGATTCAAATGAGTGGAAGGAATCGGTCCACCATAAACGGGAGGAGGTTGCACATGGGCGAAGATGCCGGTGCCATTCTTACCACTAGACGATGCGGCTTTCTCACTAGTAGCTCCCCCCTTATCGGAGTTAGCATCCGCTCCCGTGTTGGCGGGATCACCCACTTTCACGGGTGCGGTGGAAAGTTTAAGCCCTTCTAGGAATTCCTTAAACATGTCCTTGACCTCGGTCGTCATGGAGGTTTTCAATGTGTCCAACGCCACATTGAATTCCTCACGAGAGATCGAGGTACCCCCATCTCCTGTAGATGATATCGGGTTCGCACCGGAGTGCTCCCCCACATCATCTACGACGTCAACCATACTCTTCGGACGGTAAAGTCCTTAAAAAGAGACGAGGCTCTGATACCAATTGAAAAGGATCGATATAGTTGACTAGAGGGGGGGGGGGTGAATAGGCAACTAACAATTTTTAAGCTTTTCTTTACCAATTTAAACTTTGCAATAATAAAGGTTGTCTAGAAGTGCAACTAGGTGGACAACCTATATGATGTGATCAACACAAGCACAAGAGCAAGCAAAATAGAAACACAAATAAGCTTGCACAAGTAAAGGGATAAGATAACCAAGAGTGGAGCCGGTGGAGACGAGGATGTGTTACCGAAGTTCCTTCCTTTTGAGGGGAAGTACGTCTCCGTTAGAGCGGTGTGGAGGCACAATGCTCCCCAAGAAGCCACTAGGGCCACCGTAATCTCCTCACGCCCTCGCACAATGCAAGAGCCGTGATTCCACTATTGGTGCCCTTGAAGGCGGCAACCGAACCTTTACAAACAAGGTTGGGGCAATCTCCACAACTTAATTGGAGGCTCCCAACAACACCACGAAGCTTCACCACAATGGAATATGGCTCCATGGTGACCTCAACCGTCTAGGGTGCTCAAACACCCAAGAGTAGCAAGATCCGCAAGGGATAAGTGGGGGCAATCAAAGGTCTCTTGGTGGAAGTGTAGATCAGGCCCTTGTCACCCAATCCCGAGCAAATCAACAAGTTTGATTGGCTAGGGAGAGAGATCGGGTCAAAATGGAGCTTGGAGCAACAATGGAGCTTAGAGATGGAAGAGGTGGTCAACTAGAGGTAGGAGACACGCCTTTTATACTCGGAGAAAAGATCCAACCGTTATCCTCTTGTTCAGCCCGCGACACGCGGTACTACCGTGCGGCCACACGGTACTACCGTGGAAGGCCACAGTACTACCGCGGCAGCAGCAGAGCCTGGGACTGGCCTGACTGAGCGCAGTACTACCGCTGGCGCGGTACTACCGCGCACCATTGCGGTACTACCGCAAGGCAGGCAAGCCCCAGCCTACGAAGAGCGCGGATGAAATAAATTACATCCGTGCCTACTTCCGCTGAAAAAGAAACAATGCGAAAACCCGACGCGGTACTACCGCTCCCGAGGCATGGTACTACCGTGGAGGCGCGGATGTAAAATTACATCCGTGCCTATGATAGTGATGAAGCATTTGCTTGCTATGATAGTGATGAACCATGTACATGTATGCTCCTGCTTTCATGGATTGTTCGGTATGTTGTGTGCTATGCTCACTGTCAATGCGTGCTACGATTGTAGGACATGACCACGCAGACGCAAGATCTTAGTCAGGCCCTTGTCGTGTCCGACAGCCAGTTTGCTCCATCGTTTGTCGAGGACTCGCAGCCTATGTCCGAGATGGCACCTGATTCAGAGGTGTTCAAGTCTGATTCCCTCTATGTGCCAGCAGTGCTCGTTGAGCCAACTACTGCTGCTGCTGCTGCGGCTGCACTCAAGCTAGCAGCAGCAAAGGCAAAGAAGGATAGTACGTCGAACAACATGAAGTGGAAGCCGTTCATGTCCACGTTCGTGCTGAACAAGATGTGTGAGCTCATCTCTAGTGGAGTTAGGACTGACAAGGGCTTCAAGGAGGTGCACTTGAACACCGTTGCGAAGCAGGTGTTCGAGTTCTGTGGGCAAGAGGTGTCTGCCACTCAGGTGTACAACCACCTGAGGAAGTGGAGAATTCGATGGATCCAAGTGTCCAAGCTGAGAGACCTTAGCGGTGCCTCATGGGATGAGAACACTTACTCCATAGTTCTAGAGGCAGAGCACTACGCCGGCCATGTCGCGGTTAGCTCACAGCCCTCTTCCTTTTCATAGTGTCCACCATTGCCTACTCCTAATCGCAACTAACAACACTTGTGTTTCATTCTTAGGACCACCCAAGGGACGCTGAGTTCCTCAACACACCCATCCAGAACTACAACTAGATGCAGCACATCTTCTCCTTCGGGCTGGCAACTGGGAAGCATGCCATGGGCTCGGGGGAGCCTCTTGGTTCTCCCATGCCCGACTTCCCTGGGACCCCGGACGTCGAGATCCTTGATGGCCCCGACAAGCCCGCTGCGAAGCCCTTCGACAAGCCATTTTACCCCGTTGATAGGAAGGGGAAGAGAGGAGGCCTGATGGAGGAGGAGATCAATGTCTTCTGCAGCATGACTGAGGCGGTGAAGGAGGTGGCAACAACCATCAGGGAGTGCAAGCCCCTCGACGTCCACCCTGACCTGTATGGCACTGTCATGACCCAGGGTGGCTTTAGCGACGACGCTCTCATGGCAGCTCACAGCCACCTGCTTGACAACAAGGCCCAGGGTGTTGGATTCGTTGCCATGGCCGACGCTCACAGGGTGTTGTGGCTCAGGAGCTGGCTGGGCAAGCACTACTACTAGAGTAGTGCTGCCTGTGAGCGTGCATGATCCCCGACGGCGATGGTGGTGGCGACGACGACGACGATGACGATGACGACGTACATTTTTTGTAGATAGGGCTCAAAAACTATTTGATGGTCTGTATATTTTGGTGAGGTGGTATATACTAACCCCTCACGGTGACGGTGAACTTGCGGTGGTAGGACGACACCCTCTTTTGGATGTGGTGGTAGGTTAACACCAAGGTAGTGCTAGAAAGAACTTGCTATGCCGTATGATCATGCATGCTTTACTTCTTCTCTTCTGCTCCATTGTTGTTTGTGTGCTACTTTGCTTGCTACTTGTGTGCTCCATTGGTTTGGATGCGGAGGAAGGCCTCACACATGACGATGAACGCCGAGATGTTGAGGAAGGAGTTCGGGGCCAGATCATGGAAATCTAGCCCGTAATACTACCTCAGTCCACGCACGAAAGGGTGAAGTGGAAACCCTAGTCCACGGACGAAGTGAGGGAGGAAAACTACCCTCTCAGTAGGCTTCAAGGTGGGGACGACTTGCCCCTGGGCTGGAAGACGATGGGCGATTTCCTTCGCCAAGTACCCGGTCGCCCGAAGCTCGGCAATGTCCTTCTCCTTGACGGAGGAGGTCATCCACTTGGCTTGACCTCCGGATCCGGACATGGTCAGATGCTTTCCGGAGATGGAGAAAGATGGGGACTTGGGTGCTGGAGCTCAAGGATGGAAGGGCAGAGAGAGAAAAGGCGTGGGTGAAGAAAGGGGATCTTGTCTCCTTATAAAGGCAGTGAATGTTGAACGCCTCCCCACTCGCCTCAAAACTCGCCTATTCCCAAGGGCTGTGTAAATGACACCATTGGGTTACCCATGCCCGTATTGATGAGAATCCTGTAATAAGGGGACACGATCTCTGCTTTGACAAGACGTGTGATACGGGGCTAACCCTGTGTAGGCCGATCTTTCATGATTGGAGTGGGATCCCTCGAAGAACACGATGAACACGGGGAAGAACGGGGAGAAATCACAAGGGGAAACACTCAAGAACAAGTCCAAATAACACATCCACTAGACAATCAAACACACAAGATCACAAGGTACATGAACAAGAAAGGGAAATATACAAGGTAAGGTTCATCTCCAAGAGGAGGTCTTGATGATATCCTAGATGGATCTTCCCACAAGGGGGTCTTGATGATATCCCGCAGGATCTTCTCACATGGAGGTCTTGAACTCCATGGGAGTGGTAGTCTCTCTCTCTCAAGAGTAGAGGTAGGAGCAAAGCTCACCTGAGCTATCATATTTGCTAACCCTAACTAGGTGGAGGGGGAGTAGTATTTATAGTCTAAGCCACCAAGGGGTAAGTGGGAAAGAGTGATACATGGGCCTTTGGCCCGTCTCTGCGCGCAGGCAGGCGCCGGATGTCCGGGCTGGGGGCCGGATGTCCGGGGCTTCGCGAGGCGCCGGATGTCCGGGCTCGGGCCGGATGTCCGGGCTGAAGTGGCCAAACTTTGGGTGCGTTCTGTCATCGATGCCGGATTTCCAGGGAAAAGGGCCGGATGTCCGGGCTTTGGCGAGGCGCCGGATGTCCGGGGCTGGCGCCGGGTGTCCGGCCGCTGATGCTGTTGGCCGTCTGTTGGTGTAGCTCCTTGGCAGCTGCACAGGCGCCGGATGTCCGGCCTCTGGCCCGGATGTCCGGCCGCTGTAGCTTCAGCAGCTCCATCTTCTTCCGTCGTCGCTTCCAGGCTTCCCTCGCGGATGGTGTAGATGTTCCTTGGCGCTTGCACTCCTCCTCAACATCCGTGAAGCTCCGACAATACCTATGAGTGCACACGGGAGAAGTGTCAAGTAGTATACCATCCTCGAAGGGGTCAAGTGAGCACGTGTAAAGGAGAAGATTCACCTTTATGTATGAGAAGTAGAGGTCGCACATGTCACTTGCCAAACGGACTCTTGACATGGTGATAACCGTAGGATGCTCTGCATCATCCCCTCCCCCTTGGAAAAGATCCGACCTCGGATCGAAAACCAAATCACCATGGGAAAGAGATGGTGGTGCTGTGTCGAAGTGGTCGGTCACCAAGCACTCATCATCTTGAAACTCGAAATGGGCACTCTCCAATGTCGCACCGTCTAGTGATTCCTTCAAAAGAAGCAAGAACAACAAACACTTGGAAAAACAAATGTGGTTAGCGTTAGTGCAAAACCAAGCATTCAAGAGGTGGTTCACCAAACAAGTGTCGTCATCAAGCATAGCATCGGGTGTGACAAAGGATTGCGACATGGCATGTAAGTATATCAATTGAGCACAAGCAAAGATATCATGGGGACAAGTATGCAAATGTGAGGTAGAGATGCAAATATGTGTGACAAGAGCATAAGCATCCACCTCAAGGTCATAGCAAGCATGCATAAAGCGCTCGACAAATGGTCGATGGTAGGCATAGGAATCATTCACAACACCAAATAAGATGAGATGTCTAAACACATGGGTCAAGTGCAAGACAATCCAAGCATAATGTGCATTGGGTGTAGTGAATATAGTGTGGCACTCAACACAATAGAAAGAGCAATTGTTCATCATGTGTGAGGCAATCAATTGAATCATGTGACAAGCAAAGGGACATGGCATATGTGAAGAAATGATATTGGTGCAACCAACCATATGATAGTAGCAACACAAGGTATATATGTCATGAAACATGGAAATGTAGCAATCATAGGTGAAAGCAATATATCGAACATGCGTGCAAATGGTGCAAGCAACACATGAAGTATGATCCACAATATCCAAGCTCAAGAAGGATGTCACCTTGAAAGCATTTCCTTGTGCATTCTTCACAATGCCGAAGTGGAAGCAAATACGGTGTAGAAGCGAGTCGTGGTAGAATGTATGAGGCTCGCTCTCAAGAGCTCGAATGGTCAACTCACGTGAAGTGGAAGTCGACACAAAGTCCAAGTATCCTACACATGCACAAAACAAAACAAAGAACATATGTGCATGGTAGATAAACACATCATCCATCATGATGGTTCTCATCTTTTGCACAAAACCATTAGAAGCACAAGTGCATGAATAATATGATACAACAATGGCTAAATTCATGGCACTAGGTATATGGTGCAAAGAAGTAAGACAAGCATGCTTCACAAGAAATATGTCAAAATCTCCAAACATATGTGAGAATGCTATGGGGGCAAACTCATGAGCAAGACTAATAGCATGGTTGCACTCAATACATGGCAAATCTAGCATGAGAGAGGCAACATATGGAGATATGTGACAAGAAGCAATAACAATCATGTGCAAAGCATGTAGATGGTTGTCATCAACCGCATGAAATGGTGATGCAACATAAGAAGCATAGTAATCAAGTCGTGCAAACTAGTGGAGCGAAGATGCAACACACTAGAAGAAATCATGGCAATCATGTCATGTAAGCAAATAATAGGCATAGGGAATGCACATGACATATCGCAAGCATGAACACGAAGCAAGATCATAGCATGATCATAAGCATTGGGCACAAAGTAAACATGGCAAGAACAAACAATATCTCCACCAAGCTTGCAAATACACATACAAGTACTAGAATCAATCATCATGTGTAATGCAAAGCATGGGTCACAAATGCATGTCAAAGGCATAGGAATGAGCATATCATGCAAAGTGAACATGGCAAGATGGGCAAATGATATATAATGGACAATAAGCCATAACCATGTGAGGGCCATGTAGAAGAAATGCGCGAAGACTTCGCGTGAAGAGAGCGGTGGGAAAGGCAATCCATGGGAACCCAAATCATCGTTGCTCTCTAGAGCTCGTTTTGTCAACTCGTGGGATTGCGAGGTCGACAAGTATTCATGGGTACCTACACAAAAGAGACACAAACCAAAGAAATTGTGCGCGTGGTAAATGTACACATCATCCATCATGATGTGTATGTGCACGTGTGAGTTAGCACAAGATAAGCATCGCTCAAATAAATTTTATGCATGGTATAAGAACATGTCATCCATCATGAAAGAATAGTTATTATGTATGACACGATGGGGACACAAATTGAGAATGCAAGTATATGGCACATCTATAGCATGTTTGTTCATGGGGAGCATATGGTGCACATAATTATTGGGATCATGCAATGAATGGGATGGATCAAATTCTCCTAACATGTATGAGGAAACTATGGGGGTCTCCTCATGAGCAATATCGGAAACATCACATGGAGAAAATGGACAACATCCAAAACAATGCATATCCGAAGCTAGGTGGTCATGGCATGGCATATGAGATAAATGATGCAAAGGTAGCATATCAATATCATCACAAGAAAAACAAATGCCAATAACCATGGGCTTGTCATCTATGCCATATGTGCAAATTGGGTTCATTTTAATGGCATATGCATAGTCACCATGAAGAGATTGCAAATAAGACATATGGTTGATCTCATGCATAGCATATGACAAGTCAAGCGGATTATCAAACATGATGTGACCTAAAGAATTGTCACAAGAAATCCTATGTAACATGGCATCACAACTAATAGAATCCACATGAGAATCATCATACTCATCATAAATGGGCAAATCGTCACATGGGGAAATCATACTAGCATGAAGCATGGTACTAGGTGGATCAACATGATGCAAGCAATCAATCTCAAGAATGTCCACTAGTGGGACTAGAGCATCACCATCACCTTTGTTACCTTTGTCATTCCACTCAAGTTGTGTAGGTGAGGTGGGAAAGACCAAATGGTGGTCATCTTCATCTTGATGGAACCATGTGGGGGGTGCATCATATTCCACCATGGCCATCGTCTTGTCCAAAGGGAGGACGAAGTCGTCGAGGATCGGCGCGTCATCATAAATGGGACCTAGCACCAAATGAGAAGACACAATAGAAGTAGAGGTCAAGTTGTTAGAAATGCAAGGCCTCACGAGACCTATCAACTATCACACTCTCTCTATGTGGTGGTTCACTCACTCCCTCAAAATAGGTGCACTCAAAGTCGCATATGGTGGAGTCACTCATCTCACTCAAGTGGTGTGGGTTGTGGCTCTCCTCACAAGGGAAGTGGGGCAACTCGTCATATATGGGGGTAGTGGTGAAGTCACTCTCACTCTCAATATGGTGGCAAAAGTCACTCAAGTCATCATACGTCACCGTGGTCGAAGGGAAAATCCCATGCTCAACCATCTCGTCATTGTCGCCATGGATGAAGGCCGAAGATGGCACATCATCACTCTCCTCCATGACCGAAGGGAAAATCCCATGCTCGATCATCTCATCACCGTCGCCGTTGATGAAGGCCGAAGATGGCACATCATCACTCTCGCCTCCTAAGATGGAAGCATCATCCTTGCTCGCCACCTTGTCGCTTGCCTCCAAAGCTTGGTCCTTGAAGGTCTCCGTAGTCGTACTCATCGCCGCACCGTCTTGAAAAAGAGTTGAAGTAGACTCGGCACCATGAATGCCACAAAGAGGTATGGCGGTGAAGTCAAACTTGGGAGCATCGTCTTGGAGCTTGTCGGGCTTGGACATCTTGGTGGTATTATCCTCATGCTCGTTCTCATGGAGCTTGGTCGCCGCGAAGTTTGCTTGGGGTGGGGAAGCCTTGGCCTTCATGAGTTCTTGTTCCTCCTTGAAGAAGAAGAAGAAGAAGAAGAAGAACAACAAGAAGAAGAAGACGAAGACGAAGACGAAGAAGAAGAAGACGACGACGAAGAAGAAGACGAAGAAGACGAAGACGAAAAAGACGAAGAAGAAGAAGACGAAGAAGAAGAAGATGAAGAAGAAGAAGAAGAAGAAGAAGAAGAAGAAGAAGAAGAAGAATGCTTATGCACACAGCCCCTTGTGAAGGGGTGTGCGGCTAGGGAGACCCTAGCCTATTTATGCCGGACTCGTCTAGCCGTGTCCGGGGTCTTGGAACGACCTTTTAATGAAATGATGCCACGTGGACCGGGCATTTTAAGTGTAAGAGACGCGTAATGTGGTATTGCGTTGAAGCGGACAAAAGCTTCACGTCCCAATAGTGCTTGATAGCTACTTTTGAATGGGGCGATATGGAAGGTTAGCCTTTCGTGTCGAAAGTTGTCGGGTGACCCGAACACAACTTCTAGTAGTAAGGAGCCTGTGCACTTAGCGTAAGGGCCTGGCGTCACTCCTTTGAAGGAAGTGCGGCTATATCGAATTTTAGTAAGGTGTATCCCCAACTTGCGGATTGTGTCCGGATATAGCAGATTTAAATCGCTGCCACCGTCCATCAGGACTTGTGTAAATTGTAGTCCGTTGATTATAGGATCCAACATCAAAGCAGTCCATCCTGCGTTTCAGATACTTTTGGAATAATCCAGGTGGTCGAAAGTGATTGGTTTTGACATCCAATTTCGAGGTTCCGCTGGGGTGGACCGTGCGACACCTACCTTGGCGGGTGCCGCATTGTTTTTCCGTACTATCGCATGGAGTGAGTTTACTGTTTTGACTTCTTGTGGGAAAGTCCTTTGTTTTCCGGTGCTCTGCTGGTGGGGTTCGTCATCATCCTCGCTTGGCGCGTCGAGCCCCTTGTGTTCGGCGTTGAGTCAGCCGGACTGTTTGAAATCCCAACAATCTCAGTGGGTGTGGTTTGCATGCCTTCCGGAGGTGCTGTGGATTTGACATATCCGATCCAAAATTTTGTTTAAGTTGGATAGCTCATCACTGTTGTCCTTAAGAGGCAGTGTTTTATTGTTTGGCTGCGAGCTTTTGAATCCGGCGTTGACCGCCGTGTTCTTTGGGCTTTTTTCTTTATTCCGGCGCTGATCCTTTCTGTGCCGTGATTTTCCGTTTCCATCTTTGATCTTGGATGTACTCGGGTCGCTGGTGCTGCATCTTGCTAGCCAGCTGTCTTCCCCCGCGCAAAAGCGGGTCATGAGGCTTGTTAGCGCGGCCATTGTCCTCGGCTTCTCTTGGCCGAGGTGTCTGGCGAGCCATTCGTCTCGGACGTTGTGTTTAAAAGCTGCTAAGGCTTCAGCGTCCGGACAGTCTACTATTTGGTTCTTTTTGGTAAGGAACCTGTTCCAGAATTTGCACGCTGACTCTCCGGGCTGTTGAGTTATATGACTTAGATCGTCTGCATCCGGAGGGCGGACGTAAGTCCCTTGAAAATTTGCTCTAAACGCGTCCTCGAGCTCTTCCCAACTTCCAACAGTGTTTTCTGGGAGGCTTTAGAGCCAATGACGAGCTGGCCCTTTGAGCTTGAGGGGTAGATATTTTATGGCGTGGAGATCATCTCCTCTGGCCATGTGTATGTGGAGGATGTAATCCTCGATCCAGACTCCAGGGTCTGTTGTTCCGTCGTATGCCTCTATGTTTACGGGTTTGAACCCTGCTGTAAATTCATGATCCAGCACCTTATCGGTGAAACATAGTGGGTGTGTGGCGCCCCTGTATTTGGGTGTGACGTTGTCTTCGAACACTTGACGTGCTGTGTTCCTTCCTGGGGCCCTCTTTTTTGGCCCATAAATGGACCTGACCGGGCCGTCTGCTTTCCGAGGATCATGAGTCGGCTTGTGTGCGGCGCCGCTTGTCGTTTTCGGCCTGTCATCTGGTCGTCTATCCGACCAGGCGGTCTCTTTATTTTTTGACTGTGGGGGCTCTATGGCTTCCTCGTCAAATTCTGGCAGCAACTTACGCTTTGGGTAGCTCTTTGCTTGGTGGCCATTGCCATATTTGTCCGCGGTCTTGAGTACCTTGCTCCACCTCATTCTGAGTGTATCTTCCACTATTTTGAGCTTCCGTTTTCCTTCTTCAGGCTTCTTGCAGTGGCGAGAAGTTTTTTGTGAAGGTTCTTATGCTCCGGTGGTGTGTCCGGCGTGAGATCGTCTGGACTGTTGTTTTCGCCGGGCATAGATTGATTATCTGATTCATCCTGTTCGGATGGTTGCTTGGTTGCGTGTTCGACGCCCACTGGTTTGCCTTGCTCTGTTGCTGGGTCCTTAGGAGTGCTGTTGTTGTCGAGGCGGGACTTAGGGCGGCGCTTACGTCGCCGTTTTGGCTGTTTTTCGGCGGAATTATCCTTTGCCGCTTCCCGGTGTTCCTCGTTATCGCTTCCTTTTGGGATGTCCACCATATATACATCATGGGTTGAAGTTTTCTTCCAGTGCCCCGTAGGCGCTGGTTCTTGGTCGTCTCCAGCATCGTCGTCCATACCGTCGATGTCGTCGGAGTCGTAGTCTAGCATGTCGGTTAAATCGTCGACAGTGGCTATAAGGTGGGTGGTGGGTGGGCATTGAATTTCTTCGTCGTCCGTATCCCAACCGTCCTGGCCGCAATCCGGCCAGGGCTCTCCTGATAGTGAGAGATATTCTAGCGAATTTAGGATGTCGCCAAAGGGTGAGTGTTGAAAGATGTCCGCGGCAGTGAACTCCATGATCGGCGCCCGATCGGATTCGATTGGCAGGGGCGCAGGAGGCTCGGAGTCCGGCGGGGAGTCCGGCACCTCGGAGTCACGAGCTTTATAAGGGACGAGGTCAGTGTTCGGCTCCATCACCGTGGAAGTTGCATTTCCCGAGGCGGTGTCCAGCCACCCGTCCTCGATCTGCATGATCGGCTCTGAACTATGGGTCGGAGCGGGTTCGTGTGCGGCCTCCAAGGTGCTATCCGGCGGCAGAGTTAGGTCATGCCCATCGTGACAGTGCGGCACGCTCGGCTGCGGCTTGGATCCATCGGAGACCAAGTCTTCGCGGATGTCTGTCGTGAAGTTTAGGCTTCCAAATCTGACCTGATGGCCAGGGGCGTAGCTTTCGATCTGCTCCAGATGGCCAAGTGAATTGGCCCGTAGTGCGAAGTCGCCGAATACAAAGATCTGTCCGGGGAGAGAATTCTCACCCAGGACTGCGTTGTTGATTGAAGAAGCCATCAAGCCTATCGGTGACGACACAGAGGAACTCTCAATGAAAGCACCAATGTCAGTGTCAAAACCGGCGGATCTCGGGTAGGGGGTCCCGAACTGTGTGTCTAGGCGGATGGTAACAGGAGACAAGGGACACGATGTTTTTACCCAGGTTCGGGCCCTCTCGATGGAGGTAAAACCCTACTCCTGCTTGATTGATATTGATGATATGGGTAGTACAAGAGTGGATCTACCACGAGATCAAGGAGGCTAAACCCTAGAAGCTAGCCTATGGTATGATTGTTGTAATGGTTATGTTGTCCTACGGACTAAAACCCTCCGGTTTATATAGACACTGGGGAGGGCTAGGGTTACATAGAGTCGGTTACAATGGTAGGTGATCTACATATCCGTCTTACCAAGCTTGCCTTCCACGCCAAGGAAAGTCCCATCCGGACACGGGACGAAGTCTTCAATCTTGTATCTTCATAGTCTTGGAGTCCGGCTGACGATGATAGTCCGGCTGTCCGGACACCCCCTAGTCCAGGACTCCCTCAGTGGCGGTGGAGCCGTCGCTCGCCGCCGGTCATGGCAGTTCGGTGTTCGGGACTCACGGGGTGGGCCGAGTTCGGGGCGTGCCGGCTCCGGTGCGGGTGCGGCCGGCAACGGCCGTGGTCCAGCAATGGCGGCCATGGAGTGGAAGCTGCCCGCCATGGAGGTTTCGCCGGTGGTGGCCCCGGTGCGCCCGCTGGGCCACGTAAGCGACCGTATTGCGGTCAGGACCTCAGCCTTTGACAGGTTGACTGGGCTAGCTCAGGATCAGGATCAGGTTCAGGATCAGACAGGCACAGCTCGCTCGGGGCCCAGAGAGCTTTCGCCAGACGCTTTGGAAGTGGATCGTGGCTCTGCGCATGTGGGAGTTTCAGTGGTGGAAGAGGTAGAGGACCAACGGCAACAGCTGGCTTCAATTGTGGTGGTTCCCGAGGTGACCCTGATCGTGGACCCCGCCTCAGATCCCAAGGACGCAGTGGGGGTGCAGGCATGATTCAAACCCCTGTCCAGGCTGATGCGTCCATCACTGGGGTCGAGGAGCAGGAGGCTATCCAGTGCACTCCACAGTCTCAGGATGGCCCGGCCCAGTGCTGGCAGTTTCGGAAGGGGGCAGGATGGAGGTGGGGCATAGCAGCTTGAGTGGACGTGCCTCCGACCCCACACCGCTGGAGTTGGGCTTCGAGACAGTGCGGTGCCAGGAACCGAGTGCAGATACGCATATGCTGCTTGATACCACCCCGGAGGTGGATAAGGCTGCGGATAGGGGCCCATTGGTGCATGCCCCCTCTACATGCAACGGTCCGCATCCATGCATGGTGGGGCAGGACGCGATCGGCCTATCCCCCCTGTCTGGCAATGATTGCCAGCATGCTTCGGCTGGAGGCGCGGACCCACCTGCTGGCTTGTCGAGGTGCGAGGTGGGCCCATTGGTGCATGCCCCTACATGCCTGGAGATGCGGGGCGTGGCTGTCTCATCACCCATGCATGGCGATGGTTCCCACCATGCATATGCTCAAGGAGTGTATGTTCAAGCTCAGGGCGCTACGGATGTGGCTCTGCAGTCAGCGGTGCATTTGGAGCAGGACTCCTCGGGCGCCAAGGGAGTTTTGCGACAGGAGGAGGTTGCGTATGGACGGATGAAGACATTCTGCTCTAACATAATCAAGAGGCTAGCACCACCCATCCTAAAGGAAGTCAATGCTTCGTCGCTTCGATCAGAGGCGGAGCCTTTCACCCCCCGTCCCACGACAAGAGCTGCCAAGAGGGCCGGGATGCATGCTACATCAAAAGCGACGCCGGCGGAGAATGTTCTGTTGAGGGCACTTGGCTTGGTTCCAGAGGACCTGGAGCCAAATGAGGCGACTGTGGAAGAGCTCAAGGAGCTGTTTGACTCACCACTCCGTGAGCAACATGTGCGCGTGATTGCGGCAATCTTCGGTAAGATGTTACCACCACGGCCCGAGCTTGAGGGAGGCAACACGTTGGCATTGGCTGCATAGTCTTGTCCAGTGGGGCAGCTGGAGTTTTTTCACATGTTTTTGAATGGATCCAAGCCCTTCGATTACATGTTGGAACGTGCGAGGCTTGAATAACCCGACGAAGAAGAAGGCGGTGAGGGAGTTCATCTCATCGGTCAAGTGTAATATGGTGTGTCTCCAGGAGACGAAACTGGATGTTGTAGACCAATTTACTACCATGCAATGTATCGGACCATCGTATGATGGCTTTGCTTACCTTCCGGCGACAGACACCCGTGGGGGTGTGGTCTTGGCATGGGATTCGACCGTGGTGCAGGTGGATCATGTTGTGCTGGATACACACGCTCTTACCGGTTAGGTGCATAACCTTGACGGGAGCTTATGGTGGATCACAGTAGTGTATGCTCTGCAAGGAGACGAGCAGAAGCTAGAGTTTTTGCAGGAGCTGCGGCATCGAAGGACGGCATGCCCTGGTCCTTGGATGCTTCTGGGAGACTTTAACATGATTCTCAGGGCCTCGGAGAAGAACAACTCTAACTTTAATCGGCGCACCATGAACTACTTCAGAGCTTTCGTGGATGATCTAGAACTGAAAGAACTGTACATGCATGGGAGGCTCTTCACGTGGTCCAATGAGAGGGACAACCCTACTCTTACAAAAATCGACCATGTCCTAGTCTCTGTGGACAGGGATCTTGCGAACCCGGACTGCTTTATCCAGGCGCTGGGAACAAACGTCTCGGACCACGCCCCACTTCACTTATGTTTGTAGGCCATGTGCACCCCCAAGCGGAGATTTAGATTCGAGATCTATTGGACTAAGCTGGACGGGTTTGAGGAGGCTGTCCGAGAGGCCTGGGTGTGTGATGAGGCCATCGTGGATCCCTTCAAAAGACTTGACGCCCTATTTCGGAACGCGGCCATGTCTCTGCAATCGTGGGGGCAGAGGAAAACGGGTAACATCAAAGTTAGGTTGGCAGTAGCAAACTGGGTGATCTTAAGGCTAGAGCAAGCGCAGGAGTCTCTCACCCTCACCGTGGAAGAGCTTTGGTTGCGAAGAACCTAGAAGATGACGGTGCTTGGGCTGGCGTCGCTTGAGAGGATGATTGCCAGGCAACGCTCGAGGATTAGATGGCTGGGTGCTGGCGATGCCAACACCAGACTTTTCCAGGCGGTGGCTAACGGAAGGCGCACCAAGAACTACATTGCGCATGTCAAGGAGGGAGATAATATTATCACTGAGCAGCTCCAAAAGGAAGAGGTGTTCACCACTGAATTCAGGAATAGAATGGGAAAGTACCAAGCCAGGGATTTCACCCTTAACCTTGATTACCTTGAGATGGAAGTCGTGGATCTCCATGATCTAGACGCCATATTTACGAAGGAGGAGATTTGGAATGTAATTAAAGACCTTCCGGCTGATCGAGCGTTGGGGCAGGACGGATTTATTGGCATGTTCTACCAGAAGGCATGGCCTATTATCAAGCAGGATATTATGGCCGCCATTATGAAGCTGTATGTCGGAGACAGCCGCGGGTTTGGCAAGTTAAACAAGGCGCTGATCACTCTCATTCCTAAGCGCGCGGATGCTGATTCGGTGGGAGATTTTTGCCCGATTAGCCTGACGCATAGCTTTGCGAAACTCTTCGCCAAGGCGCTGGCTATCAGGGCGAGGAGACGAATGAAGGAAATTGTCCAGGCCAATCAATCAGCTTTCATCGCCGGACAATGCTTACACGACAATTATCTCCTGGTCAGACAGATCGCCAGGAAACTTCACGCACGAAAAACACCCGGAGTGTTCCTAAAGCTCGACATTACGCGGGCATTTGATTCCTTATCCTGGCCGTTTTTGTTCCAAGTGCTGAGAAAGAAAGGCTTTGGGGAGGCGTGGATCAGGTAGGTGGCCATTCTGCTTCAGACAGCTAGCACTAAGGTGGTGGTCAATGGATGTCCGGGTCAGAGCTTTGTTCACGCTTGCGGCCTTCGCCAAGGGGACCCAGTTTCACCACTATTGTTTGTCATCGCGATGGAAGCCCTAACAGTGATGTTCAGGAAAGGCGTTGAGGAAGGTGTGATCAGCAACCTCACTGGGATCTCCCCGACTCAAAGGTTATCAATCTACGCGGATGATGTTGCGTTGTTCATCAAGCCAATGGAGATGGACTTGATTTTTGTCAAGCAAGCGCTAGCAAGCTTTGGACATGCTTCAGGCTTGGAGGTGAACTATAGGAAATCTAAGGCGATCTTGATTCGGGGCACGGAGGACGACCTGCACAGAGTTGCCGCGCATCTGCAATGTGACTTTGGGCAGTTCCCTTGTAAGTATCTGGGCATTCCCCTGGCGATCCATCAACTGTCCAGAGCGGACTGGCAGCCTCTCGTCGATCAAGTGAGGAGTTTATTACCATCCTGGCAACAAGGTCTTATTCAATGGCCTTGTTCTCATCAAATCAGTGGTGGCGGCGAGGCCCATTCATCAACTTATGGTGCTCGACGCTCCTGATTGGGTGTTTGATGAGATTAACGCCAGGATGCGGTCGTTCTTTTGGGCTGGGAAAGACAAGGTGAACGGCGGGCAATGCCTTGTGGCGTGGAACACCGTATGTCGCCCAACAAGGTTTGGAGGCCTCGGACTTAAGAATCTGAAGCTGCAAGCTATGGCACTCCGGGTGAGATGGGAATGGTTGAGGCGAACGGACTTGGATAGACCCTGGCAAGGCATACCGTTCTTGGTCGATGAAGAAGCGAGGCAACTCTAAAACCAACTCATGCAAATCACGGTGGGTGCCGGCAACAGAGTGCTCTTTTGGAAGGATCGATGGATGAATGGCTTGGCGGTTGAAGACATTGCGCCGGCCATCTTGCCTTTGGTTCCCACCAGAGTGCAAAACAAGCGGACAGTCAGTCAGGCCATGGTGGATAGCACGTGGGAGATGGATATCAATGGAGAACCACCTTTCATGGCCCTTATACAGCTCATGCACCTCAGAGTGGCTTCTATGGATGCTTTTCATGACCCACAAGCGCCGGATACGTTTACATGGCCCTAGGACGCTTCGGGGCAATACACAGCTCGGTCCGTGTATCGGGCTCTGCATCTTGGGCTTGCGACCTCTCCAACGTATGAGTGCATTTGGAGGAGTGGGGCGATCCTCAAATGCAAAATCTTTGCATGGCTAGCGGTGCAATATAGACTTTGGACTTCGGACCGGCGAGCTAGGCACGGCCTGCAGGATAGTACAGTGGCTTGCTACACATGCTTACAAGAAGAAGACACGGTCGATCACATACTTCTTCATTGCCCCTACGCTCGGGAGGTGTGGCATCTATGCTTCACACAAATCAGAGTCACCGTGAGGCAACCGCAACCTGGTGATTCACTTGAGACATGGTGGCTTCAAGTGAGGAATGAAATTGTGACAAGGGATAGAAGAGGTTTTGACACTATTGTCATATTCGTCGCCTGGTCACTATGGAAACAAAGGAAAGCCAGAGTCTTTGGGTGGCTGGAGCAACAGAGGAGGCCGAGACAATTGGTGCACCAAATCTTCGACGAGCTTAGAGAATGGGATGAGGCCGGAGTGGGAAGAATACATCGTCTTGTGAGAAGTTAGACCTTTTTATTCCAGTAGGTGTTGAGTGGGTTATGCTAGCATGATGTTCGCATCTATGCCTAGCCTCTTGTAATTATGTTTGCTCTCTTCTATAAAAATATGGTACGCCTTTGGCGTACTCTCGAAAAAATAAAGGGATACTTGAATAAGAGTTTTTTTTCAACGAAAGACCTCGGTGAAGCTGCTTACATATTAGGCATCAAGATCTATAGAGATAGATCAAGACGCTTAATTGGACTTTCACAAAACACATACCTTGATTAAGTTTTGAAGAAGTTCAAAATTGATCAGTCAAAGAAAGGGTTCTTGCCTATATTACAAGGTGTAAAGATGAGTAAGACTCAAAGCCCGACCACCGCAGAAAATAGAAAGAGAATGAAAGTCATTCCCTATGCCACAGCCATAGGTTCTATAAAGTATGTTGTGCTGTGTACCAGACCTATTGTGCACCTTGCCATGAGTTTTTTCAAGGGGGTACAATAGTGATCTAAGAGTAGATCATTGGATAGCGGTCAAAATTATCCTTAGTGAGGACTAAGGAAATATTTCTCGATTATGGAGGTGATAAAAGAGCTTCTCGTAAAGAGTTACGTCGATGCAAGCTTTTACACCGATCCAGATGACTCTAAGTCTCAGTCTAGATACATATTGAAAGTGGAAGCAATTAGCTAGAGTATCTCCATGGAGAGCATTGTAGACATAGTATATTTGCAAAATACATACGGCTCTGAATGTGACCGACCTGTTGAACTAAACTTCTCTCATGAGCAAAACATGATCACACCTTAGTACTCTTTTGGTGTTAATCACATAGCGATGCGATTGAATCTAGTAAACCCTTTGGGTGTTGGTCACATGACGATGTGAACTATGGGTGTTAATCACATATAGATGTGAATATTGGTGTTAAATCACATGGTGATGTGAACTAGATTATTGACTCTATGCAAGTGGGAGACTGAAGGAAATATGCCCTAGAGGCAATAATAAAGTTATTATTTATTTCCTTAATTCATGACAAATGTTTATTATTCATGCTAGAATTTTATTAACCGGAAACTTAGTACATCTGTGAATACATAGACAAAACATATAGTCCCTAGTATGCCTCTACTTGACTAGCTCATTAATCAAAGATGGTTATGTTTCCTAACCATAGACATGTGTTGTCATTTGATGAACGGGATCATATCATTAGGAGAATGATGTGATGGACATGACCCATCCGTTAGCTTAGCATTATGATCGTTTCAGTTTCATTGCTACTGCTTTCTTCATGACTTATACAAGTTCCTCAGACTATGAGATTATGCAACTCCTGAATACCGGAGGAACACTTTGTGTGCTACCAAACATCACAACGTAAAAGGGTGATTATAAAGGTGCTCTACAGGTGTCTCCAAAGGTGTTTGTTGGGTTGGCATATATCGAGATTAGGATTTGTCACTCCGTGTTTCAGAGAGGTATCTCTGGGCCCTCTCGCTAATACTCATCACTATAAGCCTTGTAAGCATTCTGACTAATGAGTTAGTTGTGGGATGAAGTATTATGGAACGAGTAAAGAGACTTGCGGGTAACGAGATTGAGCTAGGTATGATGATACCGACGATCGAATCTCGGGCAAGTAACATACCGATGACAAAGGGAACAACGTATGTTGTAATGCTGTTTGTCCAGTAAAGATCTTCGTAGAATATGTAGGAACCAATATGAGCATCCAGGTGCCGCTATTTTTTATTGACCGGAGACATGTCTGGTCATGTCTACATAGTTCTCGAACCAGTAGGGTCCGCACGCTTAACGTTCGATGACAATTGGTATTATGAGTTTATGTGATATGATGTACCGCAGGTTGTTCGAAGTCCCAGATGTGATCATGGACATGACGACGAGTCTCAAAATGGTCGAGACATAAAGATTGATATATTGGACGACTATATTCGGACACCGGAATTGTTCTGAAGAAGTTTCGGATAAAACCGGAGTGCCGGAGGGTTACAGGAACCCCCTCCCCCCCCCCCCCGAGGGACTAATGGGCCTCGATGGGCCTTAGTGGAGAGAGAGGAGGGTTGCAGGAGGGCTGCCCCCCCTCCTTGAGTCCGAATAGGACAAGGGAAGGGGGGCAGCGACCCCCTTTCCTTCTCCCTCTCTCCCTCTCCTTCCTTCCCCCCCTCTCCTTCTTGGTGGAAAACTACTAGGACTTGGAGTCCTACTAGGATCCCCCCTCTGGGGGTGCACCAAGGAGGGTTGGCCGGCCTCCCATCCCTCCTTTATATACGGAGGCAGGGGGCACCCTAGAACACACAAATTGATCTTTTAGCCGTGTGCGGTGCCCTCTCCACAGTTACACACCTCGGTCATACCGTTGCGCAGCTTAGGCGAAGCCCTGCGCCGGTAGCATCATCATCACCATCACCATGCCATCATGCTGACGGAACACACCCTCGGCTTCAACTGGATCAAGAGTATGTGGGATGTCATCGAGCTAAACGTGTGCTGAACGCAGAGGTGCCGTACGTTCGGTACTTGGATCGGTTGGATCGCGAAGACGTTTGACTACATCAACCGCATTATTGAAATGCTTCCGCTTTTGTTCTACGAGGGTACGTGGACACACTCTCCCCTCTCGTTTCTATGCATATCCTAGATAGGTCTTGCGTGATCGTAGGATTTTTTTTGAAATTACGGCGTTCCCCAACACTATTGCTTTCTTCATGTCAAATACATATTCCTTTACCTATGAGATTATGCAACTCCCGAATACCGGAGGAATACCTTGTGTCCTATCAAACGTCACAATGTAACTGGGTGATCATAAAGATGCTCTACAGGTATCTCAGAAGGTGTTTGTTGAGTTGGCATAGATCGAGAATAGGATTTGTCACTCCGAGTATCGTAGAGGTATCTCTGGGCCCTCTCGGTAATACACATCATAAGAAGCCTTGCAAGCAAACTGAAGTTAGTTGCAGGATGATACCTATAGAACAACATTCGGTCACCAAATCACATAACTCATATAATACAATATCGTCATCGAACATTAAGCGTGCGGACCCTATGGGTTTGAGAACTATGTAGACATGACCGAGACACCTCTCTGGTCAATAACCAATAGCGGAACCTGGATGCTCATATTGGCTCCCACATATTCTACGAAGATCTTTATCGGTCGAACCATTATGACAACATACGTTATTCCCTTTGTCGTCGGTATGTTACTTGCCCGAGATTCGATCATCGGTATCTTCATACCTAGTTCAATCTCGTTACCGACAAGTCTCTTTACTCGTTACATAATACATCATCCTGCAACTAACTTGACTTTGCTTCCAAGGCTTCTTATGATGTTTATTACCGAGAGGGCCCAGAGCACTACAAAAAAAAGACACATCCGTGACATTTTGGGCCGAACAATTTTTTTTCTATCATACTTATGACACTTCTATGATGATAATTGTTACAAAACCCGGTATCATCATAGATGTTGTGGGCTCCTACTTCTATGAGAAAAAATCATGACAGAAAATGGGCTTTTCATCCTGGACGGGCCGGAGACGCAGCTGTGTGACATTCTTCGGGCCGTCCATGACGGAAAAAACCGTGGTAGAAGCGAGGGCGAGGAAAATTTCGGGGAGTTCCCGGTTACGGTGGGTGGTCGGGGGCCGAGCGATGCGCGTTTCTCTCGTACACGTACGCGCGTGTGTGCGAGGCGTTGGCTCTAACTGAACCTGAGCGGGGCGTTGGGTTCTAACTGAACCTGAGCGATTGCATTGCAGGCTACGCATTACTGAACCCGAGCGATCGATCGATGGCTATTAACTGAACCCGATCGAGCGATTCCTTCGCTACTGCTGCTAACTGAAGCCGATCGATGATTGGGATGAACAATGAGCACTGCGGGGGGGGGGGGGGGGTGGATGAACAGTGAGTGGTGGTGTTGCCTCTGGATGAACAGGACCCCGATCGGTCGAACCGGTTGGGGCTGGATGAACAGGACCCCGTGGAGGGCTGGATGAATAGGACGACCCCGTGGAGGGCTGGATGAACAGTAGACGATGGAGGGGTGACCGTGGAGGGGTGGTTGAACAGTAGCCGGTGGAGTAGCGCGCGGTGGAGGCTGGATGAAGAGGAGCCCGTGGAAGCTGGAGGAGGTCGACGGTAGCCCGTGGATGCTGGAGGAGGTCGATGGTGGAGATGAACAGTATCCCGTGGAGTCCTGTTTTGCGGTACGCCACACCCCTCCCGATGAACAGGACCCCCGTTTCGATCGTAGCGCTCCAACACAAGTTCGTTTCGTCCGTTTTGCGGTACGCCACACCCCTCCCGATCAACAGGACCCCCGTTTCGACCGTAGGAGGTCCGTTTCCTCTGTTTTGCGGTACGCCAGACCCCTCCCGATGAACAGGATCCCATTTCGAATGTGGCCGGTCGAACACAAGGCCGTTTCCTCTGTTCTGCGGTACGCCAGGCCTCGTTTCCATCGCCTGTTCCGTCCAAGCCATCCCGATGAACACGACGACGCATTCCGTTCCGACCCAGTCGGTTGGTTCCCCATGAACACGATGACCATGCTGTTTCTCTTTCCGACCCAGCCATGTACACGAGCCCTGGCCGTACGTATGCGCGAGTAGGCGTTCGAGACCCCGCCCATATGTACACATACGTGGCCGTATTTTCTTTCTTGCACACTGGCCGCTGTACGTACATGTACATGCTACGTGCGCGCCTCTACTACGACACGTGCGCGCCTCTTCATCGACCAGTATATATGTACGTACACGTTCACGACCAGAATGACAACGCTACGTACGCTTCGACCAGGTGGTCCCGACTGTCAGGAACTTCCTTGCGTGCGAAGATGTAGCTGGTGGGTCCCAGTAGTCAGGGGGGCGAATTGTTTTTTCGGACGCACTTCCTTGCGTGCAAAGATGTAGCTGGTGGGTCCCAGCAGTCAGGGGGGCGAATCGTTTTTTTTGCCCGGACGCACTTCCTTGCGTGCGAAGGTGTAGCTGGTGGGTCCCAGCAATTAGGGGGGAAACATTTTTTTCGCGAAATACAGTGGCCTGTCCGGTGGGTCCCTGCTGTCAGGTGGAGGAATAATTATTTTGCATGTAATAAGGAGGTGCTTCCTTGCGGCCGCCGTGGACCCAGCTGTCAACCTCTCCACGCACAGTACTCTTTCGATGGAAGTCGCTCGTTGACCACATTGACCACGCCACGCCGAGAGCACCACGGCAGTGGACGACGGCGAGGCCTCGGAAGGGGACGACGCGGAGCCGGGGAAGACACAGCAGTGGATGCCCACACGAAGAGGAGTACGAGGGTTCACTGGTTCAACTGCGGTGTGAGGCTACCGTCGCCGCAGAATAACAGGGGGTGTGGGTGAGTAGAGGGATGGCCTAGCCAGCGGTGGGAGTAGTAGGGGGCGATGAGGCCTCCGCGACATCACAGCCGGCCACGAGAGGCAGGAGCATGCGGCACGACCGGCGCTGCTTTGGGTGGCTGGAGCACGAAGACCAGAGGTTGAAGAAGCACTACGGCCGTTAGATGGACATCGTACGGTCACTGGAGCTAGAATCGTTCATATTGACTAAGTTGACAAAGCCCTCCGTCCCCGTCAACTTAGTAGGCCCACAAGTCAGCCTCCCACCAAGGTGAGTCCCAGCTAGCAGGGGGAGTATTCATTTTTTTTGTGCGTAATAAGGAGGCATTTCTGGTGGGTCCGAGCTGACAGCGGGGGGAACATTTTTTCGCGAAATACAAAGGCCCTTCCGATGGGTCCCAGCTATCAGGTGGAGGAATCATTATTTTGCGCGTAATAAGGAGGCATTTCCCTGTGTGGGCCCCTACTGTCAGCCTCTTCCGATGGCTGTTGTTTGTTGACCATGTTGACCTCGCCGCGTCGAGAGCACAAACGCGATGGACAAGGGCAAGGCCCAGGAAGAGAACCACCCGGAGCCGGCGAAGCCACCGTAGCGGATGCCCACGCTGAGTGGAGTATGAGCGCTGACTGGTCGGCTGCGGGGTGAGGCTGACGTCGCAGGAAAATAACAGGATGTGTGGGTGGTTATAGGGATGGCCTGGCGGCAGCACAGCCAGCCACGGGAGGAGGGAGTAGGTAGTCCCACCGGTGCTGGTTTGGGCGGCTGGAGCAGGAAGATCAGAGATTGAAGAAACACGGCGGTCGTTGGATGGACATCCAACAGTCACTGTTGTGTGTTGACTGACAAAGCCTTGCGTACGCGTAAAAAAATAAATTAGGACAGCGTCATCGTCAACCTAGTAGGCCCAGAAGTCAGCCTCCAAATCTGTGGAAAACTGCATACGGCCCATTAGCCATTATTTTCAATAATTTACAGCCCATTTGCTAATTCTTAAGGATATTTGAAGCCCATATTCTTTTTGTTAGCATTACACACCATATATTCTGGGCACTGCTAAAAAATTCAACGAAATTTTGCATATTTCGGTGGGGTCCGAACTCTTTTAATCATGAAATTTCAAGTCACGTTAAAAATGATTTTCAAAAAATTATGTCAAAATAAAATTCAAAAAAATTCTCCGCAAAAAATGAATGAAATTTAGAATCTTAACTAGCAAGATGCCCGTTCGTTGCACAGAACATGAAGATGCATTTGTATGAGTAATTTATCTTGTGGGAGAAAAGATGATATTTTAGTGTAATTGCTAGTTGGCTTTGGTTTTTATATGAGTAGAGAGTAGAGAAATCCTGAAAAAATGATATTTTAATGCAATTGCCGGTTGGCTTTGGTTTAAAAATTTACAGCCCACTTCTTACAACTTATAGCCCGTTTTCTAGGGAAGCCCATTTCTTACTACTTACATCCCTCCTCGTCTTGAAAGATTTGCCGCCCAGCAGGGCTAAGAAAAGCAAGTAGGCCTCGGTTTTGGTATTCTCCAAAAAAAAGAACTGGCCTAGCCAATTTTAGAAAGAAAAAATATATCAACTGGGCTCGTCATGTGCTTAATAAAAGCGTAAGCGTGGGCTAGACGGGCCACAGCCTGTCAGGACCCCGACTCAATGCCACACCGATCTAGCATGTAACACCTCATATCACTTTGCGGCCTCACGCATGGTATTCCCACAGGTGTATCCTTACCAGGCCCGGGATCGTTTGTGCCTTTTGGCATACGTATATGATAGTGTCGCTAGCATCCATATGACAAGGAGCCCGGGCTGACATGGCTAGTCGTGAACCCAAAGTGGCACTAACTTACAGGGACATGCATACATGACCCAGCAACGAACGTGTTGGTTATCAGTGAGTGAATCAGGGCTGTAGCAGCTGGGCTAGCAGGACTCTGGTAAACCAGGCTGTAGCAGGCTAATAGGACTCCAGTAGACACCGCGTGACATTTCCCCGAAGGGACAGACACAGGAACGAAGAAGGACACATGCCGGACAGCCTATGTGTTTTAGAGCAGTAGCAAGCTACCAAGGCTCAGTGGAAGCACTAGGAGACATTTCCCGGTAAGAGAGGCTACCAAGGATAAACAACTAGATAGTCAGATCCCACACATACCAAGCATTTCAATAACATACACACAATATGCTCGATATGTGCAAATACAACATGGCATCACAACATGACTCTACAACTCAAGTGTTCTATTCAATAGGCTGCGAGGAGCGAGATATTACAAACATGGGTCTCACGACCCAACATTCAGAGCATGCAAGTCAAAGCACAGGTAGAAGCTTAACATGTCTGAGTACAGACAACTACAAATGAAAAAGGCTGAGAAGCCCGACTATCTACCAGATCCTGCCGAGGGTACAAGATCGTAGCTGAGGTAACAAGCTAAACGTCGAAGTCCATGCGGAACTACTAGCAAGACTGAAGTCTCTCTGCAAAACATAAATTAAGCAAACGTGAGTACAAATATACCTAGCAATACTTACATCAGAACTAACTACATATGCATCATTATCAACAAAGGGGATGGTGGGGTTTAACTGCAGCAAGCCAGCTTTGACTCAGTGGCTATCCTAAACTACGACCGCAAGTAACTCTTTTGAGGTGGCGCACACGAGTCCACATATTCACCATATCAATACACCGCTATGGATCCGCTCCCATCTCCCTACGAGAACGCCATCCATAGCACTTGTCGGCGTTCTGGGAACTGGGGTACCCAGACTTGCCTGCCTGCGGCCTGCGGCGTGGCTCAGGGAGTGGCCCAATACGGCCCATCTTCATCAACACATGCTTAAGACCCTCGCGAGGGGCCAAGCTTCGCGGGGCGGATGATAGGAGGCTCCCTCGGGCACAGCCTCGTCAGGCTGGCTCGCGAGGAGGCGGAGAGATCAAGGCGGGGTACCTCACGAGGTGCCCATGACGTAAGCCATGACGACCGAGGCCAGGCGGGCGCCGGCCTACGCAGAGTCCTTGTTTCCTCTTTGGTGCAAAGGGGGCAAGCGCAGGCAAGAGTATCAAGCAAAGGCAACCATTTCGGTGCAACAAGACCAAGACCAGCAGGACGACAGGATGGAGGTCATCGTGCAGCCCAAGCTGGCTTCACCGTCAGGGTCTTTGGCAGGCGAGGACCGACTTTAGTCAGGATAAGTGTACTGGATGTTCCCCTTCAAAATGGCCAATTGTTGGTGCCCTTCCCGCTCAATATTTGGGAAGTGGCCCAGGGCCTCCCTCTATAAATAGAGCTAGCCACCTCAGAGTAGGGAGGAAGGATTTTGGGTAGACTAGAGAGAGAGAGAGGCGACTGAACTCACCCAAGCAGTTCATCGCACCAGCCAAGAACAGCCCCTCGCGAGGCTGTTCTTCCTTGTACTATTCATCATCAGTCCCTGAGGCAATCCACCACACCACAAACTGGAGTAGGGTATTACAGCACAATGGTGGCATGAACCAGTATAAATCTCGTGTCCGTTGTGTTGTTCTTCGCGTAGTTTTAGATCCTTCCAAGGCGACGAGACGTGGGTAGGCAGGAGGTGTGATCTCCGCATGCACCCCAGAGTTCGAACCTTGAGGGTCTGCCGGAACCCGAAATCCGACATTTGGCACGCCAGGTAGGGGTGCACCGGAATCCTTCTCCCGCTGCCTCGCGTACCATTGCATCGTCGTCATCATGTCCAGCGACCCAACGGCAATCTCGATCCCTGGGCGGCCTGGCCCACCCGTGCAGAGCCGCTTGCCTAGGGCGACCTCAACCCTGTGCCCTAGGCAGCCCGCGGTCTGCAGGGCGCTGTGGGCCGCGTGCGACGCGGTCAGGTGGCGCCAGCTCTCACGTCATGGCAGGTGCGGTCGGCAGCAAGGGCCTCAAGCCACGCCACGGCCACGGCGCCATACACCCTACGGGAGCAGGCAAACTCAAGGGTCGCACTCACGGTAGCCCAAGAGCTACTGCAATGCAGGCTGCTGGAGGGCGGCCACAACGTGCTACTAGAGCGGGTGGCAGAGCTCCTGGGCTCTGCCGCCTCGGGGGCTCACCCCTTTTGTGCCCAGCCACTGCCTCAGGCCCAAGGCGTACCGCACGGAGGCCCCCCGCGCGCCCGCATAGCTCCGAGCGGATTCAAGGGCCACTCCAACGCCAACCTGGTTGTTGGCGCCTGGCTGCCAATAGTGTCACCTCCGCCTCCGACCGGCGAAGGGGGATCCACTACAGCCCACGGTCCCGATGGGCCGCCATGCTACCACTCCCAGGTGGGCACCTCGAGTAGGACTGCGTGGCATGCGGGGCACTACAGCAAGGCATTCGAGGCGGCGGCCCCGGAAGCGTATGTGCCCCACATGGTGGATCAAGGACACGTGCAGGAGGAAGACCATGGCTCGTTCCTCTGCCCAGGCTGGGGGGAAGAGACACCTGAAGCTAAGCTCTTTCAGGATCCCAGGGAAGGCCTCGTCGACCGCGCCGGAGGCAGCGACTATCGGGTACCGCTAATTCCTCAGGAATAGGCATACGCTAACCATGGATCACAGGAGCTACAGGTCGTCGCGGCAGATGGCCGCCCCAATCCAGCAGCTTCCTACCCCTTAGGAGGAGGGCACTGGGGGCTGCAGGAGGGGGGCTGAGATCCGGCCTCGCCCATGCGGCGCACGGAGCAAGGCGTCCTCAGGAGGTAGGCCCTCTGCCGGGGAGGTGCCTCAGGGCCTACCCCCGGCAGAGGACCCGTGGTCGTCGGGGGAACCGCTGGCGACCGCTCTATCCCATCGGTGGCGTCATCGGTCTCCGGCCGTTGCCGATGGCAATAGAGTGTGGCGCAATGTGGGGCCCTCGTCGATATGAAGCAAGGCCGGTACCTGTGAAGAAGGCCCAGTGCCTGTGAAGCTCGCCGCCCCGTGACACTCTCACGTAATAATGAGTGGGGCTGTACATGCCCCAGAGTCTTCGGAGAGCCGCCCTCGGGCCTCGAGGGCTCCCGCCCACACCTAGTGGCAGCACTTAGCTCCGCGCTGGTGAGAAGACGTCGAAGACTAGACTAGGTGCCGGACGCGGCCTTTCTGTTTCTTTTTGCCTTTCCTTTGGTTGTCGTTTTTCCCCTGTTCGGATTTAAGTTGGATATGAGCTTGTGACTTGCCTGTGTTCGGGGAAGGGGTGTTTAGTCTTGTTCGAGCAATCTCTCGCGTTCTGGTTACCGCTTTGCGTCCATCCATCTTTAGCTGCCTCCCCTCATGAGCCCCTCGCGAGCCGGGCCAGGCCCAGCATACGTGCAGCCCGGACTGCCATCGCCACGCCCTCTCAGGAGGTTCTCATTACAGGTTCAATGGGCTCGTTTAGGAGGCACTAAGGACACCAGGGCCCTTCGTAGGCTCGCTCAGGGCCCACGCGGTTCGAAGATAAACAAGCCAGTCGACTCGTCACAAGAACAGCCTCTTGGCGTAGGCATGCGGGTGATATCATGTCTACAAACACGCTAACTGCAAGTTTTTACACGAGGGGCTCCCCCTCCCAAAATGCTCTTACAATCCTCAGGGCCAAGCCCGAACTCTCTCTGCGCAGGGTAAAAATCAGGAACAGCGCGCGGTCAATCGGATAAATCCCCCAATGCATCCTCAGGGGCACCTCCGGAGTCGCCATTGGCATCACTGGCCTCGCCGTCGCCTTCTACACCGCCGTCATCAGCACCTGGGCCATTCACCACTCCGCCCTCATCAGCAGCTACGACCACACCGTCGTCATCAGTGGTGAAGGCTCTAACAAGGGCGTCCACGTTGTCTTCCACCCAATGCGCCAAATCGCCCCAGATTGCCAGGGGTACCGATGCGATGGCGGCATCGAAGTCAAATTGGGGGTCCATGTTCTGAGATGACTGAAGACGCGAGAAAAAGCACGCCCAAGTAGAGCACGGCTCCTCTCCTCGACCAACCTGTCGGCTCTGCCCGACCGAGTCTCCAGTTGTGTCACCACATCGGTGAAGAACTGAAGGTTACCAGCATAGTTAACCACATGAGGCTCCCCGACGGCTGCCTTGTAGATGTTGCCCAAGGCTGTGTTAGCTCTTTCCCGGAGCATGCGGAGCATGGGGCCATGCATGTGCTCCAAGGTCTGCCGCTGGCGTATCTCATCCTCGCTCCGCCGTGCGACGGCCTCAGCCGCGTCCACCCTTTGACGGACAAGAAGCACCTCGGCACGGGAGGAAGCCAGCTCCACCTGTGCCACGCCAAGGGCGGCCCTGGCGGCGTCCGCACGCCGCGTCACTTCATCCAGCTTGGCCATCAGGGCGGCGGTCCTGCCCTCTGCTTCGACCCTGATCAACTCCAGCCTCTCCTCGAACTCGCGCTCGAGGTTCGAGCGGGCCGCCGCCACCCGGCGATCAACCACTTCTGAGGCTCGGGCTTCCCTCGCGACAACATCATCCTTCGCCTGTGCCACCAGGCGCTCCCTCGTCTCCAACCGCTCGAGGTCCAGGGTGCGCTCGGTGGCCTCCAGTGTCACTGCCTCCTCACGTCTCTGGAGCTCCGCCCGGTCGACCGAGGCCCCCATCATCGACGCAAGGGGCGCCTCATGCAACTCCGCTTGCTGCTCCAGGGAGCTACTCCAGGCCCGGAGCTCCCACGCCCGCTCCTCTGCAGCCCTGCGCCGCTGGTCAGCCTCCTGGGCCTCCTCGACGGCCCGAGAGCAGGCCTCCCGAGCAGCCGCCAGCAACACCTCGACCTTCTCATTGTTGAGGTCACGCTGGTGGTGCGCAAGGGAAATGGCCACCTTCAGCTTGCGCCTCTCCTTAGCTAGGCACAGGCCCTCGGCCTCAAGGCGCGCGTCCCCGTCAGCAAGCTCTACACCGAGATGGCTCACTGCATCAAACGCCCTCCGGAGAAACCCTTGGTGAAGGGCGCGGCGCTCCCAAGCGCGCTCGAGCACATCTTCCGCGTCATCCTCCACCCCAGGCGCGCACGGGGGGCCATGAACCAGCACTCCCCCTCTGGGCAGGGGGCTGGGGGCTGGCGCCCTCGCGATGGCCAGACGCGCCTCGCCAGAAGCCTGGCCCAGAACCGGTTCATCCTCCAAGGAAGAACGCAAGACCGACCTCAGCCAGTCGCCGTCCACGACCAATCAAAGAGCCCAGGGCAGGCTGGCTATACCCCAGGAGGGCTCGCGAAGGAGGGTCGCAAGGTGCATAGAATCATGATGCATCACAGGATGGCTCACCTCTCCAACCGGCCTCACCACAAGGGCAGTGCTTGAGCTCGGGGCGCTTGGGGACGGTGGAGAGGGCGAGGCCTGGAGGGATGGCTCCTCAGCTGTCTCCATGAACTCGGCAGGAAGGGCCTTGCAAGACAATGATCAGCTGAAGCAACGAGAAAGTAAGGGACTAAGAAAGGGGAAGGCTTACTCATCAATGGTGAAGTACTTCCTGCGCTTCAATAGGCGGCAAGGGTAATCATCACCCAAGGCCTCCTTTCTCTTTCGGAGAGCCTCGAAGTCCACGCGGAAGCAGCCTAGGAGCTTGGCGCAAGGGTCAGCCTGCGACGAAGAAGAAGCGCCAATATGACCAGCGTCGGGGGCATCGCCCTGGCGCACGCCGCCAGACGCCGCCCCATGAAGGGTGGCCGGGGCCTCAGGAGCCTCTACCACGGAAGCCGCGGGCCGCGGCTCAACACCTTCAGCCGCCATAGGGCGGGCCCCAGGAGCTGCCACCTCAGGAGTTCCGCATGGCATCGTCATCCCGACGGCGGCCCCCTCAGCCCCCGGCGGCCCTTGCCTCCCAGCTCCACCACTCGAGGAAGGACCGCCGCGGGCAACCGGAAGGGCAACCACCACAACTGGGTTCTCACGAGGTCCCATGAGGCCTGCGGGGCGCAGCCCCCATTCATCGAAGCTGGGCATCTGCTTCACAAAATCAGCCCTGCTTGAGCAAAGGTCCAGCAGGGCACCCCCTTGCCGGAGGCTGCCAGGGGAAGGGTCCCCAGTCAGGATCATGAGTACCTTCCTCAGAACTTCAGGCGCCAGATCTTCCTCCTGGAGCCTCATGCGATCTTCATGGCCCCCGAAGGCCCACATCCGGCGGGAATGGCACTGGAGAGGGGCAATGCAGCATAGGAGGAACTCCTTCACCACCTTGGGTGCCATCACACGAATCGCCCTCAAGTTCGCAAAGCGATGCCAGATGAAGATGAGCCGGGGGCTCGTGAGCGTCTCCTGGCCCTAGCCCGAATTGGGGATAGCGGGCAAGGTTGGCTCCAAGAGCAGGGGGTTGGGCACTCCGACATCCACGTACAGCCACCGCTCTCGGAACCCATTCGCAGGTGGAAGAAGACTAAAATCAATTCCCGAGGCCGCCGTTTCTGGTGCGGCGAGGAAGCTCACACACCCCGAGCATTGGGAGGGGTCACTGAGGTGCAAAGAAAAGAAGTGGTGCAGCAAGGCAACTTAAGGAGGAATGCCCACCATCGCCTCGCAAACAAAAGCGAAAACGGCAAGAAGAGTAATGGATTCGGGACCCAAATGCATCATGTGGATCTGGTAATGGGAAAGTACATCGTTGAAGAAATCGGAAAAGGGGGGAACCAGTCCCGCCCATAGGGCGTCGGCGAAGTACCGGACCTCGGTGACTATTCTGTCAATGGAGAAGTGAGACGCGGGCCAGACCGTCGTCCTCCCACACTCGTTGAAGATGGTGGCAAGGGCAGAACTGACCTTGTCCAAGCCTTCCAGGTTGAGTATGATCGACTGATTGACAGCAGGAGCCGTCGATAGCGGCGAGTGGGGCGAGGGCACAGGCTTCTGCCCTTTCCCCTTTTTCGTCGGCGCCATGGCGACAGGAAGGGGGAGGATTCAAGATTGGATTGGAAGCAGAGGCTGGATCTCGTGAGGAGGAAGAGCAGGAGACGCGCGAGCAGCGAGAAGAGGGATGACTGTGTGCAACCGCGGGTCCGCCTAGCTGGGCGCAAAATAAGGAGGCATGGGGAAACAGGGACGCCCACGTCCAATCAACCGCCACGCGGCGCCCAAGGCCGCAGGCTATTGGGGCCCATAGCGCTTCGCACTTGCCCCTTCGCTTCTCTGCTAAGCCAAGTCCGGGCGCGCCTTGGGCCCGGGGGCTACTATCGGCGTTCTGGGAATGGGGGTACCCAGACTTTCCTATCTGCGGCCTGCAGTGTGGCTCAGGGAGTGGCCCAGTACGGCCCATCTTCACCAACACATGCTCAAGACCCTCGCGAGAGGCCAAGCTTCGCGGGGCGGACGACAGGAGGCTCCCTCGGGCACAGCCTCGTCAGGTGGCTCGCGAGGAGGCGGAGAGATCAAGGCGGGGTACCTCACGAGGTGCCCATGACGTAAGCCATGACGACCGAGGCCAGGCGGGCGCCGGCCTGCGCAGAGTCCTTGTTTCCTCTTTGGTGCAAAGGGGGCAAGCGCAGGCAAGAGTATCAAGCAAAGGCAACCATTTCGGTGCAACAAGACCAACACCAGTAGGACGACAGGATGGAGGTCATCGTGGAGCCCAAGGCGGTGTCACCATCAGGGTCTTTGGCAAGCGAGGACCGACTTTAGTTAGGATAAGTGTACTGGATGTTCCCCTTCAAAATGGCCAATTGTTGGCGCCCTTCCCGCTCAATATTTGGGAAGAGGCCCAGGGCCTCCCTCTATAAATAGAGCTAGCCACCGCAAAGTAGGGAGGAAGGATTTTGGGTAGACTAGAGAGAGAGGCGACTAAACTCACCCAAGTAGTTCATCGCACCAGCCAAGAACAACCCCTCGCGAGGCTGTTCTTCCTTGTAGTATTCATCATCAGCCCCTGAGGCAATCCACCACACCACAAACTGGAGTAGGGTATTACACCACAGTGGTGGCCTGAACCAGTATAAATCTCGTGTCCCTTGTGTTGTTCTTCGCGTAGTTTTAGATCCTTGCGAGGCAACGAGACGTGGGTAGGCAGGAGGTGTGATCTCTGCGCGCACCCTAGAGTTCGAACCTTGAGGGTCTGCCGGAACCCGAAATCCGACAGCACTCACGCTTATCTTGCGTATTTTAGAGTATCCACTTTCACTTGTCTATGAACTATATAGGCAACCCAGAGGTCCTTTACCGTGGACGCGGCTATTCGAATAGATGATGTTAACCCTACAGGGGTGTACTTCTTCACACGCTCTCGCCACTTACCGCCATGTACACGTCATGTATCTTGGCAACCTTCAAGCGGGAGCCTGGCAAGGGTGTCGGCCACGGCCTACCTAAACATTCAAGTCTCTAGTCCAGGTTTATCGCCAATTTAGGTTCCATCCGCAGGGAGTCCGGCCAAGGTTTCCACATACGGCCCCGAACGATGTGTATAGGGTTCCGCGACACCAAACGGGCGCCCGGCATACCCCGCCACGTGCCTACCGCATCACATCCCACCCCTCGGGTCAGCGCTGCCCATGGCCTCCAGCATACTACAAACACCAGAAACTACTTGCAACTCCTGGATAGAGGACAAGGGTGATTAAGAAGTCGAGAGGGTTAATTAAGGATCCCAATGAGTGGTAGTAGCTGTTCGTGGATCACAAACATAGAACTCAGTTCCTGAGGACGACTTCAATGAGACAACCCATCATGTACTCCTACATGGCGTCTCACCGCTACTTTTACCAAATCATCTTCACACACTTAGCTCACACACAGTAGGACATGTTTACACACCTCCGATTCATCCCCGATGAATCAGACCTGACCCAACTCTAAGCAGTAGCAGGCATGACAAACAAGCATGAATGAGTAGGCACATCAGGCCTCAAACAACTCCTACTCATGCTAGTGGGTTTGATCTATTTACTGTGGCAATGACAGGTCATGCAGAGGAAAAGGGGTTCAACTACCGCAGCAAGTAACAGATGAATCGTTGTTGTCCTAATGCAATAAAAGAGAGCAGGAGCGAGAGAGTGGGATTGTATCAGAATGAACAAGGGGGTTTTGCTTGCCTGGCACTTCTGAAGATAGTATAGTTCTTCATCGGTGTCATCGATCACATCATCGAAATCATGTCTATCAAGAGGGGACAAGTTCCGGCAACATGAAAGGAAACACAATCAATGCAATGCACAATATGATGCATGATCATGACATGGCAATATGAGTGTGTTGGCCTAATGCAATTACAACCAGATGGATTTGAGTTATTTTGAACCCAAGGTTCAAGTTTAAACTCAACCTATGAATTTATAAAGTGTATTATCATGTTTTGATATAAACAGCAGGTTTAAGGTTCTTTAACATGCATGAAACCAGTATAGACGGATAGATTGGATTTTTCTGATCATTTTTCATATATAAATCTTTTCATTCTGAGCTATAGATTAATTTCTATGATTTTTTCAAGTTTGGGTCCTTTTCTGGAATTTCTGGTTATTTCGAAATTAAACTAATTCCAGAAAGGATTAACTACGTCAGCACAGCCTCAGCATGACGTCAACGAGTCAACAGGGCTGGTCCAGATCAAACCTGACCTGCGGGACCCATTGGTCAGTGACTCAGGGCTGGCTTGGGTGGATGACAGGTGGGCCCAGTCAACGCTGACTGGGCTAGAGTCAAAGCTGACATGTGGGGTCCGTAAGATTAGCACTAATCTAAACAGGATATTTAGACTAACCTAATTAAGCTCGAGGACCCACATGTCATTGACACATGGCACTAACTAAGCATGATTAGCACCTAGGCTAAATGGTGCCACGTCAGCTGCCGTCGTTTAACCGCCGGCGACCAAATCCGTAGCGGAGGGAGTCGGGATTTCGCTATGGGGCTCCATTTTGAGCGCAGTTTGTTGCTACGGCTTGCTGGAGTTGTCACAAATCTAGTGGTGGTGGCGGCGGCAGCTGGGATGGCCGGAGTTGACGGCGGTGAGCACTTTCGCGGCGGCCGGAGTTCGGGTGTGGACGGGGTCGATGCTACGGGGCGCTAGGGGATAAACTGGCAGGTGCTACGCGCTCCTGGGGCTTCACCGAGCACGGTGACGTGCTCAGGCGCGGGCTGCGGTGGCCCTGGCCACGGCAGTGAGGAACCACGGCGGCGGTGAGCTTTCGGCTCCGGTGGACAGCGGGGCTAGAGGAGGAGAACGACGGCGAGGAGAGAGGGGTTCGGTAGAGGAACTCACAGCGGGGTCGTAGGTGATCTCAGCAGGCTCGGGGACGGCCTAGTGATGACGAATCGGTCGACGCAGCTGTCGGTGCAGAGGACGAAGATGGCGTGGATGACGGGGCTCTAGGGCGTCCGGCGTCATGTGGCTCGGCGGAGAGGACGGGGACATCACAGAGGAGCTCGGGGGCGCATCGGAGAGGCTCGGAGATGGCTGTGGCCATGGTGGAGCTCGTCGGCGGCGACGGCTGCATTCGGTCGAGCTTGGGGAAGGAACTAGAGGGCTAGGGAGAGAGCAGAGAGTGAGGGAGAGAAGCGAGGGGCCATGGGGCGTCTCTGTGGCGTCGCTAGAAGGCCCGGGAGGAAGCAGGAGGTGGCCAGGGGCGAGCGCGCGCGACAGCGAGCTGCTCCTACTGGCAGGAGGAAGACGACATGGTGGGGTGGTGGGCTGGGCTCTCTACGGTGCTGGGCCACAGCTGGGCCGACTTGGTGGCTGCACAGTGTGAAGGAAATATGCCCTAGAGGCAATAATAAAGTTATTATTTATTTCCTCATATCATGATAAATGTTTATTATTCATGCTATAATTGTATTAACCGGAAACATGATACATGTGTGAATACATAGACAAAACTATAGTCACTAGTATGCCTCTACTTGACTAGCTCATTAATCAAAGATGGTTATGTTTCCTAACCATAGACATGTGTCGTCATTTGATTAGTGGGATCACATCATTAGAAGAATGATGTGATTGACATGACCTATTCTGTTAGCCTAGCACTTGATCGTTTAGTATACTGCTATTGCTTTCTTCATGACTTATACAAAGTTCCTGCAATTATGAGATTGTGCAACTCCCGTTTACCGGAAGAACACTTTGTGTGCTACCAAACATCACAACGTAACTGGGTGATTATAAATGTGCTCTACAGGTGTTTCCGAAGGTACATGTTGGGTTGGCATAATTCGAGATTAGGATTTGTCACTCCGATTGTCGGAGAGGTATCTCTGGGCCCTCTCGGTAATACTCATCACCTAAGCCTTGCAAGCATGTAACTAATGAGTTAGTTATGAGATGACGTATTACGGAACGAGTAAAGAGACTTGCCGGTAACGAGATTGAACTAGGTATTGGATACCGACGATCAAATCTCGGGCAAGTAACATACCGATGACAAAGGGAACAAAGTATGTTGTTGTGCGGTTTGACCGATAAAGATCTTCATAGAATATGTAGGAACCAATATGGGCATACAGGTCCCGCTATTGGTTATTGACCTATAATGGTTTTAGGTCATGTCTACATAGTTCTCGAACCCATAGGGTCCGCACGCTTAACGTTTCGATGATAGTTTTATTATGAGTTTATAAGTTTTGATGTACCGAAGTTTGTTCGGAGTCCCGGATGTGATCACAGACATGACGAGGAGTCTCGGAATGGTCGAGACATAAAGATTGATATATTGGAAGCCTATGTTTGGACATCGGAATGGTTCCGGGTGAAATCGGCATTTTACCGGAGTACCGGGAGGTTACCGGAACCCCCCGGGGGGTTAATGGGCCTACATGGGCCAAGAGGGAGAAGAGGAAGGAGCAAGGAGGGGGCCGCGCGCCCCTCCCCCTCCTAGTCCGAATAGGACAAGGGAAGGGGGGCGGCGCCCCCCCTTTCCTTCCCCTCCTCCCCTCTTTCCCCCTTCTCTCCTACTCCAACTTGGAAAAGGGGAGTCCTACTCCCGATGGGAGTAGGACTCCCCCCTTGGCGTGCCCCCTTAGGCCGGCGGCCTCCTCCCCCCTGGCTCCTTTATATACGGGGGCGGGGGGCACCCCATAGACACACAAGTTGATCTACGGATCGTTCTTTAGCCGTGTGCGGTGCCCCCTTCCACCATAGTCCACCTCGGTCATATCGTCGCGAAGCTTAGGCGAAGCCCTACGCCGGTAGAACATCAAGATCGTCACCACGCCGTCGTGCTGACGGAACTCTCCCTCGACACTCGGCTGGATCGGAGTTCGAGGGACGTCATCGAGCTGAACGTGTGCTGAACTCGGAGGCTCCGTACATTCGGTGCTTGGATCGGTCGGATCGTGAAGACGTACGACTACATCAACCATATTGTGCTAACGCTTCCGCTTACGGTCTACGAGGGTACGTGGACGAACACTCTCCCCTCTCGTTGCTATATCATCACCATGATCTTGCGTGTGCGTAGGAAATTTTTTGAAATTACTATGTTCCCCAACACAGTGAGGCTAGGTAAGTCCCTTTCTCTCTCTTTTATTCCTCATTTCTATTTCTATTATTTTGTTTTGATTTAGTTTGGAAACTAAAACGTTTTAAAACTTCCTGTAAATTTTTATGTGAGCTCAGTGAGCTAGTCCAAGGTCACATGCAAACTTACAAAATATTTGAACATTATTTATATAGCAGAAATAAGTTCAACCCAAATATATTATTGATTTAAATCAAAGACCCAAAATAAAATATTTCTGTGACTCCAAAAATATTGGTTTGAATTTTACCTCATGCCAATGTTTTCACAGAATAACAGGAACATTTTCTTGGACTCATTTGATGAGATTTAAATGTTGGTTATTTTTAGAGGTTTTCTGAGGCTTTTGAAAATTCCTCAATTCAAGTTTCATTTGAATTTAAACATGATGCTCACATGGAAGCTAGCATAGGTCAGACCAGAATTAGGGATGTGACACAGCCCCCCCACAGCGCGCAGTTGAGCTCCGTCTCCGAAACTGAAAAACAACTGGGTGAGCCGCTGGGTCCCTGGTGTTATCCGCTCGTTGTGTAATTTTCTCGTTTATTGACTACATTGACAATGGCATGGGACCTAGTTGTCAAACAATTAGGAGGAAGTATTTTTTGGCTTATAATAACGAGGCACATGCTTGCAAAATGCAATGACCTTGGTGGGTCCCTACTGTCAGCCTCTCCACGTACAGTCATCTCCTGATTCCTCTTGGTTGTTGGCCATGTTGACAACGCCAGATGGTGGCAGGCACAGCAAGCGAACCAAGGCGGAGAACGACGGCAAGGCCTCGGACGGGAACGAACAGCAGCCATGGAAGATGCGGCAGTGTAGTGGAGGTGGAGGGGAGTACGAGGGCAACAACATGCAAGTCAAACATACAAATGGTACAAAAAGCCCAAGGATTAATTGTTCATCAAATTTTTAGACATAACCCAGATTGAACATGACAGTAACATCTAACCCAACCATTCTTTTTTGCAGTCACAAACAAATGGATCGGTCTGATCCATAAAATCAACATCCTATGCAAAAAAAATTTGTTTCTGGATGTCTACAACTTGTTGTAAATAGAAGCCAAGCATGTTTAGAAGCCCATTTGTCCACCTGAAACTTCATTTTTTGCTGTTCAACATGTTCGTCCGTGAGGAATCTCTTGCTGTAAAAATTAAGCCTCATGGAAATAGTAACCTCGCATTCAACAGGAAGAATGTGACAAAGCTTCTGTTTGCCTGGTTGGATGCATATTGTCCCATCTGTTATCGTCCTCAAACGAATGTCATGAGAACTGAGAAAATACTTGTGCTTATTACGCCACCGATTGGTTATATGTTTTTCTCCATGTGGTTCTACCTAAGTAGGCATGAAGATTGAAAATAGTTAAGGTCTGAAAAAAGAGTATGTCGAAAGAATGACAGCTGAACAGTTAATTCTAGTACAATATATACGGGCTTTCAATGTGCATGAAATCATCACCTCTATGTATAAATTCTCCAAAGATCGAAAGCATCGCAGCAAGCCAATAATTATGTCCAGATCAAAACTATACATTCTGATATATATGATCTTGACAGAATCCAGCAGCATTGATAGGCTATCAATGGATGAACTCTTCATTGAGCATATAACATACTATTAGTACCCAAAGTGTACTCCAAGATGATATAAAACTTATGCGCACAAATGAAAAATGCAGCATATGATTACAAATGTGTAGATGATAATATACGGTACCTGAAAAAGTGAGGAGCCAAACACCAACTCCTTGTGATTATTAAATGGGTCACGAATTACACCCAAGGTCTCCAGTTTGGGCGTAGAGACGACGGTTATTTCTGAAGGTGTATAACAATTATGAAGGAGCAACCTTTCAAGTGAAGGGGCATCTTCTATGATGAGCTGCTGTCCTTTAAAACAAATTCCAATGCTTTTAAGGTGAGGCGAATTTATTTGGAGACAACTGATACCGATTTCTATTCCCAAACCAAACAACAAGCGCTCTAGGGCAGGGCAACTGGAGTGGATGATGCTGTGCAGTGAGGCCTCCGACAGATAAACCACCACAAGCGAAAGTTTTTATAGTAGCGGGAGTCGAAGCATTTGTACCAGATCGTCTGGTAGATGGCACCGGGCGAAGGTGGCGGTGTGGAGAGAGGAGGAAAACCGCGAGATGGACAATGGTGGTGTGGGCACGAATTCTTGGTGTGTTCGTGGTATGAAACTTTTGTGGTAATGGTACTACTCAAACTGCTGGAGTTTTCTGAATTCAGGGGATGTCAGCCAAGCGTCCACCTTGCCGGGTATGGACAGCAGGTAGCGTGTCGGGATGCAGAGGCATTGAACGGGGCCCTGCTGGTGAGAAGAGACGATGGCTCTGAGGAGATCAAATTCAGGAAGGACGAATATCTGACGACAGTCGAGATTGAGGGGCGCGGTGCGTCATAGAGGGCGCCACCGAGTTGAGAGGACTTGTGTGCAGCAGCAATCCTTGGTGGGGAGAAGCGAGATGATCTCCTCAAGGATTGTAGATTCTTATTGAAATAGAGAAATGAATTCAAATTTAGTTCGAATTGCAGCGGTAGTATAGACATTTGGAATGCACTACAATGTTGGTATGAGTAGGTTACATGCATTATACAGCAAGCGAAAAAATTTAATAGGACATGACATGGATTCATACTCCCTCCTTCCATCTATATAGAGCGTAATGAGATTTTTAAGACCGTCTTTGACTATTGACAAGATTAATAGTACATGACATGCACAATGTGAAAATTATATCATTGAAAGAACCTTTCACAGGCGAATTTAACGGTGTGCTTTGTGTAAGTTGCATGTAATAGATTATTGCTCTAATATTTGGTCAAAGTTAGCATCGAAAAATGCATTAGGCCCTATATAGATGGAAGGAGGGAGTAGCTTTGAATAGCATTTGTATAGTAAAACGGGGCAAGACTCTCTCTTTGTGTGGTGTGAATAGTTTTATTTTTTTTCGTTTTATTTTTGGTTGAGGGAAGTGCGAATTGATTTGGTACGTACAAGTACAATATTACTACACGTTAGGCTTGTCCCTAAAATTCAACCCGCGTCTTGTTATATCCCGAAAATTCAGATATCGTGCTCCCAACACTGGCGCCTTCACAACCCGCGCCTTGCTATCTCGAAATTACAACGCGCGCGAAAACTCCCTCCAGCTGCCAAATCCTAACACGTGAAATCCCACTTCTAACCTTGAGCCGAAAGGGCCGCTAGTTCAAATCGGTGGGGGGTACTTTTGTAACACACCCTACAATTTGGACAAGCGCATCCCTAAGTCATGCTTCACCCCCTCCCATCGCCCCCTTTTCGCCATTCGAAATCCCAGGCTGCCATAACCTCTCCGCTCCAGCCGCAAAACCCCACCCTCCTTCGTCCACCACCTCACCACTGCCCAGCCGAAGCCTCTTCCCCGACGACATCGTCCACCGCAACAGCTCGACGTCCCTCGTCCACCTCCCCGGATGTGGATCCGTCGTCCATCTCGTTGTCCCCCCGGTTCAGCCACCCCATCCTCCACCTCTAAGGAGCTGCTCCAACGATCGCCTCATCTATCGTAGCTACTCCATCCCCACAGTGCCACCTTAACCTGCTCCACCGGAACCGCAGCATCCTCACCGACTCCTCGGACGAAGCCAATGCCTACTCGGCGCCACCAAAGAGGTTGTACACTCATCACATCACACCTTCTCCTTAAGTCGACCTCCCGGCACCGATGGTGCTCCATCCCGCACCCCCATGGAGCGGCTACCTTGAAGCCGGCACCGCGGGCGACATCTCCATGGCAGCTCTCCCCCAGTGCGAGGCCCCTTCGGCGGTGGCGTCCATACCAGCCGGATCTGCTGCTGCTACTCCGGCTCTCGCTTGCTTGCTCGTGCTGTTGCTGCTGCTCCAGCTCCCGCTTGATCGCTCGCTTGCCCAGCTACTGCTGCTGCTCTCCCCCTCGCTCGTGCTATTGCTCTGCTCCAATTTAGCCACACTGCAGTCGACTGAATCGACTTTTGGGTCAGTCGATTTTCAGGGGTTGGGGGGGGGGCTCGCCGGAGTTAAGGAAGAACCACCCGCAGCGGGGACGGGGGCTCGCTGGAGAGGTACCCCACTATCTATCTTAGGGTTCAGGGTGGGGGCGGGGGGCCTAGAGGGCTGACCGGGGCAGTGGTGGGGAGTTGTTTCAGGGCGGCGAGGCGGCGCTGGGGCCGGCAGTTCGGTCGGTGGTGGCTGGCGGCTCAGGGGGGTGCAGGTTGAAGATGAACTGCAGGCCCTCCCTAAACTACATGTCAAGTGCCTCTCTGCTACCATTGCGTTCAGTTTCGAAAGTAGCATTCAGATTCCACAGTAAATTTCAGTTTCGATAGTTAAGTTCAGAGTCAACAGTTTTTACCTCATCTATTGTAGTCAAGTGTTTTTTGGTGATGTAAATTTTACATCTATTTTACATCATCTATTGGATAGGCTATTAGAATCCCACTTGATATTGACGATGTCTGTCTTGTGTTGCTTCAGCCTTGACGTCTTACGGCTCACCGGAGATGCTCCAATGACAGAACGATCCATCACAACAGAGCAGTGCCCTGGACGCCATCTACAGATTCCTCAGATCTTCCTCCACACCTCCGACAGCCACCTCTGCCTCAACTGCTTCAGCGACCAACCCAATGATGCTGAGGTCGACATAGCTATGGCAAAGAGGTTGTACACTTGTTGCATCACTTATTACTATACATTCATGTCGATCCATTAGGGCTATTTTGGTTCAACGGAAAAACATAGCAATAGGGAATTTTCCAATGGCACTCTACTATTCAATTATTCATGCATTTTGTTGAAAGGAATGAAGCAAAACATCCACCTGGACCTACTTTTCAAAATCTTATGCATGAAAACAAGACCAAGTGCATTAGTGCCAGAATAACATTCTAACTGTACACGCTTTCATATGGTTTCACTTTATTTTGGCCATGTTTCTTTGCATTCCTCTCCTCTTCCAATTCCTGTAAACCAAACACCCAAGTTGACAGAAATCCTGTTTTACAAATGCTCTGTTTACCATGTGCATTCCTATCCTATTCCGGTGTTTTTCCTATCCCTGCGTTTTAAGAATCATGCAAGCCAAATGAGCCCTTATAGAATTACTTCAGTTACAGGTACGTGTCGAAGGGAACTTCGTGTGGTTTGTCCTGCTCCTGCCGCGACATCGTCCACCTCACCTGAGCTGCTCCATCGACAGAAGCATCCACCAAACCAGACATCACGACTCCTGACCATCTTTCGCCCCCTCAGATCTCCTTCCCTGCCGTCGGCACCCACCGCAACGGCATCACCATCATAGACTCAGCAGATGAACCTGAGGAGTACACGGGTCCACAAGAGAGGTCGCACTCTTTTGTTTCTACTTATGTTATGCATTGCTTAAACTTACCTGCTACTTTATCGTCCTGTTCAGCTCTTGGACTCCCAAGTCAGGTCCAAATTAATGTTCAAACTTGAGTTCTAAATTAGTTGTGGGGCACATATCGAGACAACAATGAATAGTATGTCTGTCTAATATCTGGTTCACCTAGGGTATGCCTATGTTGTTCATCTTGGGTGGGAAACAAATAGTAAAGCAATCATCATCTGTCTTTTTATTAATTTAAAGCAATCATCAGTCTGCTATCATTATTTTTGGATCCATCCACTGGTTGTTACCATCACTCTAAATTTCTGCATGCTCTCCTTACATAATCTCACCATATTTTTTTCGTATGCATGTCAGATATTGTACACAGTCATGCTGAACATGTAGAGAAAAAGAGAAGAGTTTTGCGCGACAATACAATGTCATGCAGACATTGCTCCATGGTGGGTTCAATGGCAAACCCTCCCCACCCCTCTCCAGATTGTAATCCAGAGGAAGATATCTGTTCTGAGGCGGATTCAGATGCCGCTGACCACTCCTATTTACCCCCAAGGTGTTTGCTCTACCTTGGCATGATGATGTTAGTCATATCATGCATATGTTGCCTTGCAGTGCCTACTTTTGACATCATATATGTCATCTGCTTAGTTTAGACATGTTCTGTAATGCCACATGTTTAGTTTCTATATCATATATGGGAATTATGCAGTCTCATGTCTTTTAGCCAGCCATAATATATGTGAAATGTGCAATGCCATCCTGTTTAACCAGGCATCATATATTTGAATGATATCTTGCCCATCCTTTTCTTCATTACATTTCCATTTGTCGACAATGTTTGTACATTAAACTACTCTTCCTGTGAATCAACCATTTGGGTGGGAGATGGAAAATCTGGAGTGAAAACAAGGCCTTTAGAGCAGACAGTGCTACTTGTCGAAGCAGATCTCTTGTTGGGTCCTGATAGCTCCTTGGAGATGGATTCAGAGACAGATGACCAGTCCTATTCCCCCACTGAGGTGTATGCTCTAACTTGGCACGGTTATACTACTCATATCATGCATATGGTGTCTTGCATTGCATAGTTTAGACATCATATACACAATATTCAACACCATGTTCTTAGTTCAGACATCATATCGAATGCCCTCTGTTTAGCATATAAATCACATATGTGAATTAGATGATGCGATCCTGATTACTTAGATAACATGTAGGTGAATTATGTCATGCGATCCTGTTTAGTTATTCATCATATCTTTGAATTATGTTATGCTATGCTATCCATTTTAGATAGACATCATATATGTGAAATTATGTCAGGCTATCCGTTTTAGTTAAACAATATACATGTCAACTATTTCATGCCCTCTTTTTTCCACACTATCTATTGCATCTGTCTCTCATACAATATCTGTACATTCAACTATGTTTCCTGTTTATCAGCCATTTGAATTGGAGCGGGTGATGCCAGTATCTAGCAGACTAAAAACACGGTCTTCAAATAAAACAGTGCTACCTCTTGGTGGAGATAGCACCCCGGTTGTACATGCACAAGAACCAGCTCTACCACACATAACCCAAACTCTCGCAGATTGTACCCCTACTACGATGGACAGAGAACCAGCTTCACCCAATCTAACCCCAACCCCAGCCGATAGTAACCCAGTTCCTGTTGACACAACACCATCTCCACCATAGAGCTCCCAAACAAGAGCAGTTAGTAAGGCAGCTCCAGTGCCCAAAGGGTCAGTACTATCACGGCGAACCCCAACTCCACCAGTTAGTACGCCTATTCCTATGGAGGAAGCACAACCAGCTAGTCGTAGTTTAGCATCTATCGCATTTGATGTTGTTAAATCGTATGTGTGTATCTTCCCATCTTGGAAATATTATACTGAAGATGAAGGAAAATTCCAGTTGCAGGTGTTTGTCCAGGAGTTATGTGTAAGTAATGTTATTCATGGCAATTACTTTGCTTCGTCCCATACATCCTACCTCCATGATGGTTATAATACAGCAAATTTTCCCATTTTCTCTATAGAGAAGGACCGATTTGGAAACTCAGGATGAGGTAACCTATGCTAATACCTTTGCTATCTTCAAGAATGCTTGGTGGCAGTATCTGAATTACCTGAAGAAAACATACTTCACCGGCAAAGAAACTCATCAAATTCCCTTACGTTCTCCTGAGACACATTGAAAGCACAAGTGCTCCCTAGGTGGTTTTGGTAATTAATGTCAACATATCTCTTGTTGGACTAACACTTTTATCTAGTATGTTTCAGATAAGTTCAACAATGGAGTGGCATGGACTAAAGGATGTGGGAACTCCTTCAAGATGCTAAGGACAAAGGATTGGCTCAAGCTTCAAGCTCAAGACTCTTCATTTTACATTTTAGTGATCCAAGATCACATTGAGTCTATAGGAAAAGCCAATACTATCAAGAAGGGATGAGGTGTTGCTTAATGAGCCTCTTGCTTCATGTGCTTAGTGATATGCTCCAAAACCCTCAGCTACTTTCCCACTTCCACAAATGACCTAAACCCAAAGCCAAAATCGGTCTCACCGATTCTTTCTATCCGGCGCCATCGATTTCAGATGTCATAGCCACTGCCACAAACCCTAAGCAAATCGGTCTCACCGATAGGGATCTCGGTCTCACCGAGATGGGATTGTAATCTCTCTGTGTATGTCCATTACCAAAATCGGTCTCACCGAGTTTGAGCAATCGGTACTACCGAGATTACAATGCAAACTATCTGTTAACTCATTACCAAAATCGGTCCTACCGAGTTTGTGTAATCGGTCAAACCGAGTTTGCCTGACCAACTCTCTGGAAAGCTTATTACCAAAATCGGTCTCACCGAGTTTGTGTAATCGGTCTTACCGAGATTACGTTATGCCCTAACCATAACCATATCGGTCTCACCGAGTTGCGTTTCGGTCCCACCGAAAAACCTAACGGTCACATTACCTGCTAAATCGGTCTGACCGAGTTTAACGATTCGGTCCCAACGAGTTTGGTAGATTGGGTGTAACGGTTAGATTTTGTGTGGAGGCTATATATACCCCTCCACCTCCTCTTCATTCATAGAGAGAGCCATCAGACTGAACCTACACTTCCAGCATACATTTTCTGAGAGAGAACTACCTACTCATGTGTTGAGGCCAAGATATTCCATTCCTACCATATGAATCTTGATCTCTAGCCTTCCCCAAGTTGCTTTCCACTCAAATCTTCTTTCCACCAGATCCAAAACCTATGAGAGAGAGTTGAGTGTTGGGGAGACTATCATTTGAAGCACAAGAGCAAGGAGTTCATCATCAACGCACCATTTGTTACTTCTTAGAGAGTGGTGTCTCCTAGATTGGCTAGGTGTCACTTGGGAGCCTCCGACAAGATTGTGGAGTTGAACCAAGGAGTTTGTAAGGGCAAGGAGATTGCCTACTGCGTGAAGATCTACCGCTAGTGAGGCAAGTCCTTCGTGGGCGACGACCATGGTGGGATAGACAAGGTTGCTTCTTCGTGGACCCTTCGTGGGTGGAGCCCTCCGTGGACTCGCGCAACCGTTACCCTTCGTGGGTTGAAGTCTCCATGAGGGAGTCCTGGACTAGGGGGTGTCCGGACAGCCGGACTATCATCGTCCGCCGGACTCCAAGACTACGAAGATACAAGATTGAAGACTCCGTCCCGTGTCCGGATGGGACTTTCCTTGGCGTGGAAGGCAAGCTTGGCAATACAGATATGTAGATCTCCTACCATTGTAACCGACTCTGTGTAACCCTAGCCTCCTCCGGTGTCTATATAAACCGGAGGGCTTTAGTCCGTAGGACAACATACATTACAACAATCATACCATAGGCTAGCTTTAGGGTTTAGCCTCCTTGATCTCGTGGTAGATCCACTCTTGTACTACCCATATCATCAATATTAATCAAGCAGGACGTAGGGTTTTACCTCCATCGAGAGGGCCCGAACCTGGGTAAAAAAACATCGTGTCCCTCGTCTCCTGTTACCATCCGCCTAGACGCACAGTTCGGGACCCCCTACCCGAGATCCGCCGGTTTTGACACCGACATTGGTGCTTTCATTGAGAGTTCCTCTGTGCCGTCACCGATAGGCTTGATGGCATCTACAACCAACGATGCTGTCCTGGGTGAGACTTTTCTCCTCGGACAGATCTTTGTATTTGGCGGCTTCGCACTGCGGGCTAATTCGTTTGGCCAACTAGAGCAGATCGAAAGCTACGCCCCTGGCCGTCAGGTCAAATTCGGAAGCCTAAACTTCACGGCCGATGTCCGCGGAGACTTGATCTTCAACGGACTCGAGCCACAGCCAAGCGCGCCGCATTGTGACGATGGGCATGATCTAGCTCTGTCGCTGAACAGTGCCTTGGTGGCCGCACACGAATCCGCTTTGGCCATCAGTCCGGAGCCGATCGCCCAGATCGAGGATCGGTGGATAGACGCCGCCTTGGGGGCTTCAACTTCCACGGCGATGGAGCCGAACATTAATCTTATCCCCCGCGAAACTCGTGATTCCGAGGTGCCGGACTCCTTGCCAGACTCCAAACCTCCCGTGCCCCTACCAATCGAGTCGGATTGGGCGCCGGTTATGGAATTCACCGCCACGGACATCTTCCAATACTCGCCTTTTGGCGACATCCTGAATTCGCTAAAGCATCTCTCGTTATCGGGAGAGCCCTGGCCGGACTATGGCCAGGATGGTTGGGATACGGACGACGAAGAAATTCAGATCCCACCCACCACCCACTTTGTAGCCACTGTCGACGATCTAACCGACATGCTAGACTACGACTCTGAAGACATCGACGCTATGGACGATGATGCCGGAGACGAACAGGAGCCAGCGCCTACAGGGCACTGGAAGACCACCTCGTCATATGACATATACATGGTGGACACCCCAAAAGACGGGGACGGCGAAGAAATAGCGGAGGCGGACTCTTTAAAGAAGCAGCCCAAACGCCGGCGTCAGCGGCGCCGCTCTAAATCCCGCCACAGCAAGAATGGAGATTCCGGCACAGGAGATAATAATACCCCAGAGAGTGCCGAAGACAATCCCCTCCAGCAAGACTCAGCGTAGGAGGATGCAGAAGCAAGCCCTCACGAGAGGGCGGCAGACGAAGAGGTTGAGGATCATAACTATATGCCTCCCTCCGAAGACGAAGCAAGCCTCAACGATGACGAATTCGTCGTACCTGAGGATCCCGTCAAACAAGAGCGTTTTAAACGCAGGCTTATCGCCACGGCAAACAGCCTAAAGAAAAAGCAGCAACAGCTTCAAGCTGATCAGGACCTGCTGGCCGATCGATGGACCGAGGTCCTCGCGGCCGAAGAGTATAAACTCGAACGCCCCTCCAAAAGCTACCCAAGACGCAAGCTGCTCCCCCGATTAGAGGAGGAAGCATACATACCTCCATCACCAGCGCACGATATGGCTGACCGACCACCCCGTGGTCGTGACAGAGAGGCATCCAGGCCCCCAGCCAAGACCGTACCCCGGCATCGCTCCAAAAGTACGAAGCCAAGAGGGAATGCGCCGGACTTGCGAGACATATTGGAGGACAAAGCAAGGCAATCCAGATCCATCTATGGATCACGTGGGCGCCCCACGACCCATGACGAATACTGTCGCACCGGATACAATAACCCCGGCCGGGCCGAACACAGCAGACAACGCTCTCTCGAGCTGCGTCGCGATATTGCTCAATACAGAGGCGCTGCACACCCGCTATGCTTCACTGACGAAGTAATGGATCATCAAATCCCCGAAGGGTTTAAACCCGTAAACATCGAATCCTACGATGGCACAACAGACCCCGCGGTTTGGATCGAGGATTATCTTCTCCACATCCATATGGCCCGCGGCGACGATCTCCACGCCATCAAGTATCTCCCACTCAAGCTTAAAGGACCAGCTCGGCATTGGCTAAATAGCTTGCCCGCAGAGTCAATTGGGTGCTGGGAAGACCTGGAAGCCGCATTCCTCGACAACTTCTAGGGCACGTATGTGCGACCACTAGACGCCGATGACCTAAGCCACATTATTCAGCAGCCAGACGAATCGGCCAGACAATTCTGGACACGGTTCTTGACAAAGAAAAACCAAATCGTCGACTGTCCGGATGCAGAGGCCCTTGTAGCCTTCAAACATAGCATCTGGGACGAATGGCTAGCCCGGCACCTGGGGCAGGAAAAGCCGAAATCCATGGCAGCCCTCACATCATTAATGACCCGCTTTTGCGCGGGAGAGGACAGCTGGCTAGCTCGCAGCAACAATCTCCGTAAAAATTCTGGCAGTCCGGATACTAAGGACAACAACGGCAGGTCACGTCGAAACAAAAACAAACGCCGCATTAACGGAGACGATAAGGAGGATACGGCAGTCAACGCCGGATTCCAAGGCTCTAAACCCGGTCAGCGGAAGAAGCCATTCAAAAGAACCACTCCGGGCCCGTCCAATTTGGACCGAATACTCGACCGCTTATGCCAGATACATGGCACCCCTGAAAAACCAGCTAATCACACTAATAGAGATTGCTGGGTGTTCAAGCAGGCAGGCAAGTTAATTGCCGAAAACAATGACAAGGGGCTAAACAGCGACGACGAGGAAGAGACCCGACCGCCGAACAATAGAGGACAGAAGGGTTTTCCCCGACAAGTGCGGACGGTGAACATGATTTACGCGACCCATATACCCAAGAGGGAGAGGAAACGCGCACTAAGGGACGTCTATGCGATGGAGCCAGTCGCCCCGAAGTTCAATCCATGGTCCTCTTGTCCGATCACTTTCGATCGAAGAGACCATCCGACCAGCATACGCCATGGCGGATTCGCCGCATTGGTTTTAGACCCAATCGTCGATGGATTTCACCTCACGAGAGTCCTGATGGACGGCGGTAGTAGCCTGAACCTGCTTTATCAGGATACAGTGCGCAAAATGGGCATAGACCCCTCAAGGATTAAACCTACAAAGACAACCTTTAAAGGTGTCATACCAGGAGTGGAAGCCAACTGTACAGGCTCAGTCACACTGGAAGTGGTCTTCGGATCCCCGGATAATTTCCGGAGCGAGGAGTTAATCTTCGACATAGTCCCATTTTGCAGGGGCTATCACGCTCTGCTCGGACGAGCCGCGTTTGCAAAATTCAACGCGGTGCCGCATTATGCATACCTCAAGCTCAAGATGCCAGGCCCTCGTGGAGTCATCACGGTCAACGGGAATACGGAACGCTCCCTCCGAACGGAGGAACATACAGCGGCTCTCGCGGCAGAAGTACAGAGCAGCCTCTTAAGGCAATTCTCAAGTCCGGCCGTTAAACGGCCGGATACAGCAAAACGCGCCCGAAGCAATACCAACCAAGACCACCTGGCGCGATCAGAGCACGCGTAGCAATGCGGCCCCAACCCTCGCCCGCGCATGATCGCAAGAATAACACTCCGCGTACATCATTACGCTTTGGAGATACCATGGGCACAGGGGAAGGGGCACGATCGCAATGGACCCAGAGTGCGGTTCGACCACACCAGGGGCTCGCAAGTGTGCCCCCCTTTTTTTATTTTTTATTTTCCTTCTTTATGTACACAGGACTTCGTTAACCAGAAGCCCTGTCCGGCGGTGAACCTGCCGAACTCATGATGCAACAGTCAGGGACTAAAGAAGGCTGTGACGAACACTAAGGTGGTCTCAATTACGAGCATTATATTCGATTATATACACCAAGTCCGCAGCTCACCCCTGGAGGGGGACATGTTTACTTAGTCCAAATCCCTTGCTTACCGCACTATTTGTATCAGTCCGCATTCATAGCAGACTTTCTTTCATAAATAATGCAGCACCTTTTTGACTGCAATTACATTATCTTTTACATATATATGCTCATTACATGACATCTTGCACCCGTATATTTTGGTACGGCCTAATACGCCAGGGGCTTATGTTCCCCACACTATGGTGCGATAAGTCCGAACACTTTCATAAGTGCGGCACCCCGAACTTATAGCATTATATGAATCGGCTCCGAATCATGTCTTGGGTCAATAGTTGGGTTTGCCCGGCTCCCACGTTTTGGTGCCTTACGTTCCGTTCTGTCGGCTAAGGTGGCACTGGGAGAACCACTGCGATTGCGCCCCGGTTGAGCCGGGCGAGCGCCTCAGTGGAGAAAGCTAAAACTGACTGGCATGATAAGGCGAGAGACTGGTCGCTGTTCGAGAGGTCTTTTCGGGTCCTTAAAGACTCACGCCGCTTCGAGCGAAGTTCCGGACATGTCCGACGAAGGCGTGGATAGCGCCCCGGATTCGGTCTTCCGAATACCAGGGGCTTCGCCGAAATTTAAAATTATAGAATTCTATGGCTAAGTGAGAGTGTTCAAGCATTATAAGTCCGGTTGCCTTGTTCGTTGTGTTGAGCGCCTCCCTAGATGGACCCAAAAATGGGAACAAGAGTGCTCAAGTTTATCCCGAACACCCCAGCACTCGTGGCTTGGGGGCTGAAGCCAACGACTTGCCATCTCTCAGATTTTATAAACGGCCGCACAGAAGGTAATATTTTAAATTAGACAAGCGTTGCTTAATGCGCACATGAACAATGTTTCAGCGCACAGGATAATACATAACGAGTTTACTCAAAGATTACATTTCTGGGGCACTCATCCGCAATATCGCAGGCTCCCTTCAGGACAGTTTTATAATACATTTCAGGCGTGCGATACTCCTTGCCCGGTGGCGGTGGGTCCGTGAGAAGCTTCTCCGCATCCAACTTGCCCCAGTGCACCTTTGTGCGGGCAAGGGCCCGACGAGCACCTTCAATACAGGCGGAGCGCTTGACGACCTCCACCCAGGGGCAGGCATCCACCAGCCGCCGCACGAGGCCAAAGTAGCTCCCAGGCATGGCCTGTCCAGGCCACAGCCGGACTATAAGGCCCTTCATGGCCTCCTCAGCTACCTTGTGGAGTTTGACCAGCTGCTTCAGCTGGTCGCTTGGGGGCACCGGGTGTCCGGCCTCAGCGTACTGAGACCAGAAGACTTTCTCTGTCGAGCTCCCCTCCTCGCCACGATAGAATGCGACGGCATCGGACGCACTACGCGGCAGATCTGCAAACGCCCATGGAGAGCTCCGAATGCGGGTAAGTGTCAGGTAGTTTACATTAACATGCCTGCTTTGCATGAAAAATGCCTTACCCGCTGCTATCTTCTTTATATCTTCAACCTCCTGAAGGGCCTTATGGGCCTCGGCCTTGGCGGACTTGGCACTTTCGAGAGCCGAGGCAAGCTCGGACTCTCGAGTCTTGGAGTCACGCTCCAAACTCTCATGCTTCTCCATGAGAGCCTAGAGCTCTTGCCGAACTTCCGCCACCCGTGCCTCCTGCTTTTCTCGCTCTGCCCGTTCCGCGGCCGCACTGCGTTCGGCCGCGGACACAGCCTCCTTCAGGGCTGCCACCTCGTTAGTGGCCCCTGCAATACCCATATTATCCTTGTTAACTTTATTGCAACCAAAACCCTTTTTCTGTAAGGTAACTATTCAAAGTGGTGCTACTCACCTTCTTTGTCCTCGAGCTGCTTCTTGGCATGGCCGAGCTCTTGCTCGGACCGCTCGAGATCCTTCTTCAACACATCGACCTCCGCCGATAGTGCGGCAGAGGTCAGCAGCGCAGCCTGCAAACCCATATTGACATATTTTAAGCAACCCTGCGTATATCTTGTTAGATCCTCAGTCCGGCTTTTCTTTTCGAACACCAAACTGAGCATCAGGGGCTACTGTCTATCCGGTATTACATTACATAATTTTAACTTCTTACCTCAAAGCCTGTTAAAAGGCTGCTGCAGGCTTCGGTCAGCCCGCTCTTGGCGAGCTGAACCTTCTGAATCACCGCACTCATGATAGTGCGGTGTTCTTCCTCGATGGAAGCGCCTTTAAGCGCCTCCAACAAGTTATCCGGCGCCTCCGGTTGGACGGAGGTCGCCGGTGTCACGGTCTTGCCCTTCTTTTGAAGGGGCCGCCCGCCAGACTCAGGAACCATTGCGGGTTCCGATGTAGAGTCCGGCACAAAGTCCGGGAGGCAGCCTGATGACGCCTCCGGAGCCTCCTCCTGATGGGTCCCTCTCTGGGATCCCACCTCGGCGTCCTCGCCGGCGCGGGGGGTAGTGGCAGTCGGAAGTGAATCCACATCCGACGGGGCCAACGACCCGCTCGATGAAGCGGGGAGATCATCATCGGCCGGACTACGGACAGAATGCGGCATTAGAAGGACACTACGCGACACGAAAGAAATTGCATATCAAGGATCCGGATACTTACGATCTTGCCGGACGCCTGGCCCTTGGAGGCCACTCATCCTCGCCAACGGTGGTGTTGGCGAAAACTGTCCGGGGGGATAGTCCTCCCCTTCTTGGACCCTTCGGCCTCCCCTATTGGGGAAGCCTCCCTCTTCTTCTCTCCCTCCTCCGGGAGAGAGTCTTCCTCCTCCTCCTCGTCTTCGGGGGAGGAGTCCGCCTCGTCGTCGGACACCTGATTGCGGGAACTCTTTCGAGTCCCCGCGGCCACCTTCCTGGCCTTCTTCTCCGGCACCACATGCGGTGCCGGAACAGCAGCCCTGCTAAACGGGCGTCCACTGGGTCTTCTGGCATGGAGGGGCTAATAAGCTGCTCGGCTTCTTCATCCAGTCCTGTCAAAAGGAAAGGGAGAATTGAAACACCGTTAGGGTCGAACTATTAACAACAAGTGTCCCGTAAAGGGGTAGAATCACTTACCTCGTCAGCTGGACGCTGCGAGTGAAATTCCGCGATCTCCATAGCGGATGCGGGGGCTTCAGCCCCTTAAACAGCACCCTCCAGGCGCCTTCGTACGTCGTGTCAAAAGCTGCGCAACGCCTTGGTGCTGTGCCGGATCAAACTCCCACAGGTATGAATGCCCGTTCTTGGGCAATGGGAGATCCGGCGGACTAGCATGACTTGACACATTACAGCCTGAGCTTCTTTGTTCACCAGCTTCTGGATCCAGGCTTTGAGTCCCGTCAGCTCCTTTGAACTACCCCATAGCAAGCGCCTCTCTTTCAGGAGTGGCTGCGTGGGGACGCCAGATCTAAACTCGGGGGCCGCCGCCCATGTGGGCTTGCGCGGCTCGTGATATAGAACCACCCTGATTGCCACCCCTTGACGGAGTCCACGAAGGCCCCTTCGAGCCAAAGAACGTTGGGCAACTTACCCAACATGGCGCCTCCGCATTCCGCTTGCGTGCCCTTCACAACCTTCGGCTTGACATTGAAGGTCTTGAGCCACAGGCCGAAGTGGGGCCGGATGCAGAGGAAGGCCTCGCACACGACGATAAACGCTGAGATGTTGAGGATGAAGTTCGGTGCCAGATCGTGGAAATCCAGGCCGTAGTAGAACATGAGCCCCCGGACGAATGGATGGAGTGGAAAGCCCAGTCCGCGGAGGAAGTGGGGAAGGAAGACGACCCTCTCATGAGGCCCAGGGGTAGGGATGAGCTGCCCCTCGTTGGGCAGCCGATGCGCGATATCGCCGGAGAGGTATCCGGCGCTACGCAGCTTGGTGATGTGCTCCTCCTTAACGGTGGAGGCCAACCATTTGCCTCCGCTCCGGACATATTCAGAGAAGGTCGAGGCGAGATGCGCGAGCTTGGGCGTTGGAGCTTGAGTGCGCGGAGATGGATAAGCAAAGGAGGAAGAAGGCGTAGGTGAGAAGGTAAATCCTTATCCCTTATATATAGGCGGACGAAACTGTGCGTCCCCCACCGGCCTGGTAAAACTCGCTTATCTCCCAAGCGCCACCATCAATGGCGCGGTTGGGTTACCCACGTCCGTATTGATGAGAATCCCGGAATAAGGGGAACACAATCTCTGCTTCGACAAGACGTGCCAAGGAAACCGCTTCGCTAAACGTGCTGAGGTGGTATAGTAAAAAAACGATTCAAGTAAAAGCCTGGTAGCGGTGTGATGTCACGCCACATAATACGTCAGCAGATTGGACTGGTGTACATTTTATTCTCTCTATGGTGGAATGTGGAATTTATTTTGCAGAGCTGGACACTATCCTGGTGTTCATGATCTTCTCTGGATTATTCAAGGGAGGAACCCGCCTTGCAATGCCGAACATTATGCGCGCCGGACTTATCGTCATTGAAGCCTGGTTCAGGGGCTACTGAGGGAGTCCTGGACTAGGGGGTGTCCGGACAGCCGGACTATCATCGTCCGCCGGACTCCAAGACTACGAAGATACAAGATTGAAGACTCCGTCCCGTGTCTGGATGGGACTTTCCTTGGCGTGGAAGGCAAGCTTGGCAATACGGATATGTAGATCTCCTACCATTGTAACCGACTCTGTGTAACCCTAGCCTCCTTCAGTGTCTATATAAACCGGAGGGCTTTAGTCCGTAGGACAACATACATTACAACAATCATACCATAGGCTAGCTTTAGGGTTTAGCCTCCTTGATCTCGTGGTAGATCCACTCTTGTACTACCCATATCATCAATATTAATCAAGCAGGACGTAGGGTTTTACCTCCATCGAGAGGGCCCGAACCTGGGTAAAACATCATGTCCCTCGTCTCCTGTTACCATCCGCCTAGACGCACAGTTTGGGACCCCCTACCCGAGATCCGCCGGTTTTGACACCGACACTCCATCAACGTGGATGTACGATAGCACCACCTATTGGAACCACGCCAAAAACATCCGTGTCTCCAATTGCGTTTGAATCCTCCAAACCCTTCCCTTTACTTTCTTGCAAATTGCATGCTTTACTTTCCGCTGCTCATAAACTCTTTGCATGCTTGCTTGATATGTATTGTGAATGTTGAACTTGTGCCTAAACTCCACTTAAACTTAAGGAAACTTAAAAACTGTAACTTTGGTACTTAGTGTCTAACCCCCCCCCCCCTCTAGACACCTCTTCTCAAGGTCCTACAAGTGGTATCAGAGCATTGGTCTCCATTGCTTTGGTTTAATCACCATTGGAGGAAGATGGATGAGTCTACTATTGGGAGTCTTAGACATAGAGTGCCTATTCTTGATGGAGAGTATTTTCATGAGTGAAAAAATGAGGTGCTTGTTATTTTCAATCAATATCATTTGAACAAGTACATTGCTAGCCCTTGTGCTCCTTATGTTGATCCTATGCACCCTACCCATGATGAGTCAATTGACATGATTAGGAATCTTAGAACTGCCGAACTTATCGTTAGAGGATTGCCTAGAAACTTGATTGGATGTTTGCCTACTTTTAAGTGTGCCTACACCATATGGAAATTTCTTGAGGAACGATTTCCAGATTATTCCTTGAAAAATCTTGATGAAATTCTCCATAAGTCTATTGCCTTGAGTAAGATGAATTCTAGTGATCCTATGTTTGGTGATCGTCTATTTGAGCTTACAAACCTTATGCATGCCAAAGGAAATGTTGGGATTATTAGTGATATTATTTCCGAAGCTATAAAAATTCATAAGCAAGATCATTGTCAAACTCACTCTAATGAATTACCCTCTCTAGGACTTGATCCACCACATGACGATGTTGAACATGGATACTATGATGAGGATGATGATAGTGACTTCGACCTTGATGATGCAATGAGACACTTTGGTCTTATGGCAAATCTTCGGGGATATATGTCAGGAGGAAAGGAATGGGTTCTTGATAGTGGATGTACCGATCACATGACCGGAGATAAAGACATGTTTCGTGAGCTTGCTGATAATGATAGTCATCGAAAGTATGTCACTTTCAGTGACAACTCAAAGGGTAAGGTGGTTGGCCTCGGTAAGGTGGCCATATCACATGATAGCTCCATACAAAATGTCATGCTCGTTGAATCTCTTGGATACAACTTACTTTCAGTATCTAGACTTGCTGATTTCGGTTTCAATGTTCTATTTACTGAAGTAGATTGCCAAGTGTTTCGTCGAGACAATCATAAAATGGTCTTTACCGGTGTGCGTAGAGGTGATCTATACATTGTTGATTTCACTAAAAAGGCTCAACCTAAAACTTGCTTCATTGCTAAATCCTCAAAAGGTTGGTTATGGCATAGACGACTAGGTCATGTTGGTATGCGAAACCTTGACAAGCTTATTAAAGGAAATCATATCCTTGGTGTTAACAATGTCATATTTGATAAGGATAGACTTTGCAGTGCTTGTCAGGCAGGTAAACAGGTTGGAGGAAGGCATCCCGTGAAGAACATCATGACCACAAGGAGGCCACTTGAGCTACTTCACATGGATCTCTTTGGACCCAACTCTTACAAGAGTCTCAGTGGAAATTCTTTTGGTCTAGTTATAGTTGATGATTTTTCAAGATTTACGTGGGTGTTCTTTCTCGATGATAAATCGCAGGTCCAAAAGATCTTCAAAAACTTCGCAAGGAAGGCCCAAAATCAATTTGAAGTAAAGATCAAGAAGGTTCGCAGCGACAACGGAACGGAGTTCAAGAACGCAAATGTGGACACCTTTCTTGACGAAGAAGGGATTTCACACGAGTTCTCGGCTACGTACACACCTCAACAAAACGGAGTTGTTGAGAGGAAGAACCGGACGCTCATCGAAATGGCGAGAACGATGCTTGATGAGTACAAGACGCCAAAGCACTTTTGGGCAGAAGCGGTTGAGACAGCTTGTCATGCAACAAATCGCTTGTATCTTCACAAGCTACTCGGTAAGACGGCATACGAGCTCCTCACCGGTAACAAACCCCAAGTTGGATACTTTCGAGTATTTGGCTCAAAGTGCTACATTCTTGATAAGCATCGTCGCTCTAAATTTTCTCCTAAGTCTCATGAAGGTTTCCTACTAGGTTATGGCTCAAACTCTCACACTTACCGTGTCTACAACAATTTCACCCGAAAGGTTGAAGAGACGGTAGATGTGAAGTTTGATGAATCTAATGGCTCGCAAGTAGAGCAATTGCCAATTGATGTAGGTGACAAAGATCCTTCGGAAGCAATCCAAGACTTGTCTATTGGCAAGGTTCTTCCAACGGAGGTGAAGGAGAGTACCTCGTCCGTCCAAGTGGAAGCTTCTACTTCACGACAAGGTGAACCAAGAGTTGATACGGAAGCATCCACAAGTGGGACACACCAAGATGAAGAAAACGAGGAAGTGCATCAAGATGAACGTCAACAACCTCCTTCTCCACCACGACAAGAGAACGACAACGCCAACAATGAAGAAGGCCAAGAAGAAGAAGAACAAGATGAAGAAGATGTTCAACGAAGACCCAAGCAAAAGCTTTCACGAGTTCGAGCAAGAATTGCTAAAGATCATCCCGTCGAGCAAATCTACAATGACATTCAAACCGGGAGAATCACTCGCTCTAAAACTCGTTTAGCTAACTTTTGTGAAAACTATTCTTTCATCTCTAGCATTGAACCTATGAAGGTTGAAGAAGCATTGGAAGATCCGGATTGGATAAATGCTATGCATGAAGAGCTACACAACTTTGAGAGGAACCAAGTTTGGACATTGGTTGAGAAGCCCGACAACAACCACAACGTCATCGGTACCAAATGGGTGTTTCGCAACAAGCAAGATGAAGATGGACAAGTAGTTCGCAACAAAGCACGTCTCGTCGCCCAAGGCTACACACAAGTCAAAGGTATGGACTATGGTGAGACTTACGCCCCCGTTGCTAGACTTGAGTCCATTCGCATCTTACTTGCCTATGCTAATCATCATGATATCACCTTGTACCAAATGGACATTAAAAGTGCTTTTCTAAATGGTGAAATAGAGGAGGAAGTTTATGTTAAGCAACCTCCCGGCTTTGTCAATCCTAAGAAACCCAATCATGTTTACAAACTTCACAAAGCTCTTTATGGTCTTAAACAAGCTCCTAGAGCATGGTATAAATGCTTGACCAAGTTCCTTATTGAAAAAGGCTTTGAAATTGGGAAAATTGATTCTACTCTTTTTACTAAAAGGGTTAATGGAGAACTATTTGTTTGCCAAATCTATGTTGATGATATTATATTTGGTTCAACTAACCCTCATTTTAGTGAAAAGTTTGGGAAGCTAATGTCGGAGAAGTTTGAGATGTCTATGATGAGTGAACTCAAATTCTTTCTTGGGTTGCAAATCAAGCAAACTAAGGAAGGTACCTTTGTTTCTCAAATGAAGTACACCAAGGACTTATTCAAGAAGTTCAATATGCAAGAATGCAAAGGTATGTCTACACCCATGCCTACTAGTGGACATATTGACTTGACCAAAGACAGTGAACCGGTTGATCAAAAGGTTTATCGCTCTATGATTGGTTCATTGTTATATCTATGTGCTTCACGTCCCGATATCATGCTAAGTGTGTGCATGTGTGCACGATATCAAGCTGCTCCTAAAGAATGTCATCTTAAGGCCGTGAAAAGGATAGTGAGATACTTAATCCATACACCAAATTTTGGCATTTGGTATCCTAAGAGGGCCTCTTTCGATCTTGTTGGCTATTCCGACTCGGACTATGCTGGAGACAAGGTTGACAAAAAGTGCACTTAGGGTACTTGTCAATTTCTTGGTAGATCTCTTGTATCTTGGTCCTCCAAGAAACAAAACTCGGTATCCTTATCCACCGCCGAAGCTGAATATATTGCCGCTGGTTCATGTTGTGCTCAATTACTTTGGATGACCCAAACTCTTAAAGATTATGGGATATATGTGAGACATGTTCCATTGCTTTGTGACAATGAAAGTGCTATCAAAATTGGTCATAATCCTGTGCAACATTCTCGAACTAAGCATATTGAAGTTCGTCATCATTTCATTCGAGATCATGTTGCTAAGGGTGACATTGATCTTAAGCATGTTCGCACCGAAAAGCAATTAGCGGATATATTCACTAAACCTCTTGATGAGAAAGTGTTTTGCAGGTTAAGAGGAGAATTGAACATCATTGATGCTTCAAACTTGGAGTAGAAACTCCATTGGATACATGCAAGACATGAGCTTATGACTAATCCTTGATATTTCTCTTATGATGAAAATCTTATGTCTTGGATATATTTGTATCTTGCATGTTATCTAACCCATGTAGGTACTTGGTGGAATCAAATTCCATGAGATTGTAATCTACTCATATCTTGAGCAATCTCTAAATCACCAAGTCTCTACACTATGGTGGTTGAAGACGAGGAAGCACGGAACTATTCAAACATATCCTTTGACAAATTCTATGTTGAGCTTCATGATTGTCATTTTGGATACACAAGTGCTCTTCCTTGCAAGAACTAACCCATGTAGGTAGATGGACTAAATTCCAAGTGGTGCTCCAAATTCTTGATGAGCTACATCAACCTTGAGCAACCCACACAAGTTCAACTACATGGACAACACCACCAACCAAGGTATGTCATTCCATCTTAGAGAAGCTTTACTCCAAGTCATGAGCTAAAGCAACTCGACAAGATGTGAATACATCAAGATGCTTAAACGAAAAATGGCAACCCCATTTTGAGCTTAAACGATGAGTATGACCTATGATCAAGTGATCTCACTTGACTCCTAAGTCAATATACTCTAACATAGGTGACTTTGTCGCCGACCATCTCTAGATGAAGTTCTATTGAGTTCTTTTCTGTGTTTTTGCATTTGACTCATGCATATTTGTTTCCCCTTTCAAAAAAAAACTTCATCTAGATTTCTTTCTGTTCGCTCTGCATTTTTCTGCATCCCAATTCCTTGCACATCTTTCAGTAAATTCCTTGAAAATCTTTGTGAGATCTTACTAGTCTAAGTGAGCTGAGGTGACAAGTGTTTTCTCTGAGATGAACTCGGTTTCATCGATCTGTTATTTCCGGCCCAACCGAATCCTTTCGGTACAACCGAAGCATACCACTCGGTGCCACCGATTTCACAACAGGAAAAACAGTTTGCCACATATTCTATGTTTCTTCTGATCTAGCTCCACTCAATGAATCTTGTCCTCTACAAGCATCACATTTTTATCATTGCTTTGTGCTGTGTCTCAAGGACCAAACCCATTAGACAGATTCCAGAAGGCCCTTCTTGGAAATTGATGTCAAAGGGGGAGAGACAGGACATCAAAGCTTATCATTTAGAAAGAGATCACATCAAAGAAAGAGTTTATCACCTTCTTAAGGGGGAGAGAGATATCACCTTCTTAAGGGAGGAGAGAGACCCTCAAAGGGGAGAGAGATCTCTAGGGGGAGAGAATACTTAAGTAGTAAGTATTTCTCAAGGATCCCAGATGCTTGGTGTTCAAGAGGAGAGATGCTCAGATGTCTTCTTGAGGGGAGAGACATGTTCATATGATCTGTTGTGCTTATTTGCATTAGCATACATCAGCTCTAATCATCATTCATATCTTTCAGCTCTGATTTTTTTTCATCTCTGATTTTCTATTCCCTATCTTCTCCCAGTATCCCATGTTAGATTCAGGGGGAGCAAGACATCTAAGGGAAAGAAATCATTAAATTCATTGCATATCTTTACTCTTGGGGACATGTCTAATCCAATGTGGTACTTAGTACTCACTCTCTACATGTCATCCCAGTCTTGGTATTCTTGTGGTTTCTTCTGTTTGCTCTGCTAGTAGATGTATCTGTGTTATCTAACCTTGTTTACGCAGGTTCATTCCATCCTAAGTCAACTCAAGACTACAAGGTAAGTATATGCATCACAATCATGTGTATGAGGAATTCTTGCTGATGTACATATTGTTTGCAAGAAAGACTCATGAGCATGAAGGTATTTTCCTTAATATTCTTTGCTCTAATGCATATGACCAAGATACATGCAACACATTGCCTGCTCTATCATGTTTATGCTCTCACATGCTTCTGTATTCCATATTCACATGATTGCATACATGTAGGGGGAGCCTATGTTTGTTACATGTCTTTCCAAAGCTTTACTTGCTATTCTTTATATCTTTATCTAAAGCTTTGATGTATGTTGTCATCAATTACCAAAAAGGGGGAGATTGAAAGCACAAGTGCTCCCTAGGTGGTTTTGGTAATTAATGTCAACATATCTCTTGTTGGACTAACACTTTTATCTAGTATGTTTCAGATAAGTTCAACAATGGAGTGGCATGGACTAAAGGATGTGGGAACTCCTTCAAGATGCTAAGGACAAAGGATTGGCTCAAGCTTCAAGCTCAAGACTCTTCATTTTACATTTTAGTGATCCAAGATCACATTGAGTCTATAGGAAAAGCCAATACTATCAAGGAGGGATGAGGTGTTTCTTAATGAGCCTCTTGCTTCATGTGCTTAGTGATATGCTCCAAAACCCTCAGCTACTTTCCCACTTCCACAAATGACCTAAACCCAAAGCCAAAATCGGTCACACCGATTCTTCCTATCCGGCGCCACCGATTTCCAAAGTCATAGCCACTGCCACAAACCCTAAGCAAATCGGTCTCACCGATAGGGATCTCGGTCTCACCGAGATGGGATTGTAATCTCTCTGTGTATGTCCATTACCAAAATCGGTCTCACCGAGTTTGAGCAATCGGTACTACCGAGATTACAATGCAAACTCTCTGGTTAACTCATTACCAAAATCGGTCCCACCGAGTTTGTGTAATCGGTCAAACCGAGTTTGCCTGACCAACTCTCTGGAAAGCTTATTACCAAAATCGGTCTCACCGAGTTTGTGTAATCGGTCTTACCGAGATTACGTTATGCCCTAACCCTAACCATATCGGTCTCACCGAGTTGCATTTCGGTCCCACCGAAAACCTAACGGTCACATTATTTGCTAAATCGGTCTGACCGAGTTTAACGATTCGGTCCCACCGAGTTTGGTAGATTGTGTGTAACGGTTAGATTTTGTGTGGAGGCTATATATACCCCTCCACCTCCTCTTCATTCGTGCAGAGAGCCATCGGACTGAACCTACACTTCCAGCATACATTTTCTGAGAGAGAACTACCTACTCATGTGTTGAGGCCAAGATATTCCATTCCTACCATATGAATCTTGATCTCTAGCCTTCCCCAAGTTGCTTTCCACTCAAATCTTCTTTCCACCAGATCCAAAACCTATGAGAGAGAGTTGAGTGTTGGGGAGACTATCATTTGAAGCACAAGAGCAAGGAGTTCATCATCAACGCACCATTTGTTACTTCTTGGAGAGTGGTGTCTCCTAGATTGGCTAGGTGTCACTTGGGAGCCTCCGACAAGATTGTGGAGTTGAACCAAGGAGTTTGTAAGGGCAAGGAGATCGCCTACTTCGTGAAGATCTACCGCTAGTGAGGCAAGTCCTTCGTGGGCGACGGCCATGGTGGGATAGACAAGGTTGCTTCTTCGTGGACCCTTCGTGGGTGGAGCCCTCCGTGGACTCGCGCAACCGTTACCCTTCGTGGGTTGAAGTCTCCATCAACGTGGATGTACGATAGCACCACCTATCGGAACCACGCCAAAAACATCTGTGTCTCCAATTGCGTTTGAATCCTCCAAACCCTTCCCTTTACTTTCTTGCAAATTGCATGCTTTACTTTCCGCTGCTCATACACTCTTTGCATGCTTGCTTGATATGTATTGTGAATGTTGAACTTGTGCCTAAACTCCACTTAAACTTAAGGGAACTTAAAAACTGCAACTTTGGTACTTAGTGTCTAATCCCCCCCCTCTAGACACCTCTTCTCAAGGTCCTACACACATTTACTGGACGATGACTAGGAACGCCTTGTTCTGTACTGGTCCCGAACCAAGAATGTGGTAAGGTCTATGAGCTCATTTTCTATTTTTAAGTATTATATTCTTGCGTCTTACTGTACTCTGTTCATGTAGAACAAGTGCCTAAACCTGAAGAACAATTGTTCTAATTTAAGATTCCATTGCTATCATAGTTCAAAAAAGCGCTAGGCGTTAATTATGCATTTTGCCACCGCCTTGCGCTTTACTGACCAAAGCGCATGCTTATGCGCAGTTACGCGCAGATTAAGCGTAGTTATGCGCGATGCGTTTTGCCAACGCCTAGAGCCTAAGCGCGCTTAAGCGCTCGCTTAGGCGCGCCTTTCTTAACTATGATTGCTTTGCTCTTGTATCACTGTATTTACTCGTACAAACTTATTTTAAATTGAAGGATCCAATCGAAACTCCAATGGCACAGCAGGTATGTTCACGCATATTTGTTTAACAGGTTTTCTCTTATCAATTGCTCTGTTGATTTCAATTTCAATCGTGAATACAGTTGACTTTCATATCATGCACATTACTAGCATCACAACAGAGCCAATAGTGTTGTTGTACATGTAGACCCGTGGTACCCATCTGAAATCTTGTTGTGCCGTGTAGTTTCCCACGCTTTGTATTCTTTCACCGTTGCGTTGTCTTGAACTGATATGATTTGAACCGTGTCTCAATTTTGATTTGGCAAGACAATGCAGTGACCATAGGACATAGATATATGTTTGTTTGATGCTTTTATTATGTACTAGTACTTGGCAATAGAAGACTTGGTAGTTTAATCCTATCCACCTTACTAATGAAATGGTTCACCGAAATGAGTTTCATATACTAGTACATGCTAAACTTGTTATGTGTCTGCTTGTTTCTTCTTTTAGAATGCTGACAAAATATTGGGGAAGAGTGCCTTATTAAGCAATGGTAAAGGAAGTAATGCAGCTAAGGTTCCTTGTTGGTCTCCAACAAAGCTGATAAAACAGCTAAGGAAGACTATCTTGAAGACAGCGAGACAACCCCAAAGTCCTGTCTTGGTTTAGTGTTCGAGTTACTGGCCACTACCGCTTGCACAAGCTATTCAAACTCACTGTCTGAATCAGTTTGGTTTCTTGAGTCTCAACTACAAGCTGAAAGACATCGATAAGCTATGCTGCAACAAGAAGCAGAAGGACTGCGGAAGTCCCTGGAGCATTTAGATGCATACTTTCTAGTGCAACAGCAAGCGTTGGAGGATTTTAGCGCCAAACAGGACAAAGCTAATAAGCTTGCTAAACTTATTGTCAGCATGGTGGATACCCAGGATAATGTTTCTTGAGCTCTTCTAAAGTTGTTTCAGTTATGCTCTTGTTTTGCTGCCGCGTTTATTTACACTGGTGGCCAATTTTGACGGCCAGTGTATGTAATATGCTGCTTTGTTCCCTATATTTGCACTGGTGGCGAACTTTGATGCCCAATGGATGTAATATATGTAATAGCGGTAATAGGCTAGCATTAATTGATTGCTTATTAATTTCCTTATTGTCTTGTTTAGTTGTTTGCTTGTAGTCACTGCAGTTCTTTTTCTGTGTTTTTCTAGTGGCCACAATAGCCTATTTTTGGTAACTAGGCCAAAATAATCATGCAACACACAGACTATTGTAACCATGGGCCTCCTGCAGGCCGTATGATCCATGGGCCTTCTTCCGGCCGTAGGATCCATTGGCCTTCTATACGGGCCGTAGGATCCACTGGCCTTCTATACGGGCCTTAGGATTCATGGGCCTTCTACGGGTCGTAGGGTCCATGGGCCTTCTACGGGTCGTAGGGTCCATGGGCCTTCTACGAGCCGTACGATACATGGGCCTTCTACGGGCCGTACGATCTATGGGCCTCATACGGGCCGTAGGATTCATGGGCCTTCTACGGGGCTTATCATCATTTCGCCAATCATGGGTCGTACTATTCGTGGACCATAACGGGCCGTTAATAGGCCGTATTTGATAACTCTATGAAAACAGCCCAACGGGTTTTTTTTTGACATGAAAATGGCCCAACGTATTAACGGTCCACAAACGGGCCGACTGTAACAACGGGCTGAATTTGGCCCACAAGCAGAAAATGACAGTAACGGGCCGTATGTAACCAAATGCTACAAATGAGCCCAAGAATCAATAGGCCCTGAGAAGGCCGAAAGATAACTTGGGCTGGAAACGGCCCAATGGAATAAAGGGTCGTTAATGGGTATAAAGTGATACACTGTTCATTATGGGCCAGTTTCACCACGGGCCGTTAATGGGCCAAGAGTTACAAAGGGCCTCATATGGGCCGAAAGAAGTCATGGGCCACACATGGGCTGGAAGTTAAAACGGGCTGGAATCATATTGGACGGCCCAGATGACGCTACTAGGCCTAATTCAGAGAGGTCGTAACGGGCCCTGGGTTAGCGGGCTGTAAATGGGCTATATGCGAACAGGCCGTTAACATGCTTTCCGTGGGACGGCCTACCACCTTTTGACCAAGTCAAACGGGCCGGCCTTTTCACAGGAATGGGCCTCTATTGGGCCGTGCCACATGTCGCCGTATCATCGGCGCCTTCGGTCCAATGAGTGGATGACATCTGTCCCAACGGTGAGCCGACACGTGTTTCCTCCAGCCAATGATGATTTTACATGTGGAAAATCCCCATTGGTCGGGGCTGTTAACGGGTTATCAGATCCAAAACCGGACCCAATAGCTTAACGGCATTCCGTTACGGTGGATGCCACGTGTCGGTCACCCTTGATGAAAGCACTTCTGTGACGCGCGGTTTATCGTCATGGAAGTGGACACTTCCATGATGATAATTTTGGTAATGTCATGGAACACTTCTACGACAGCACAGGTATGACTATCTTGATTCTGTCATAAAATAGTCATGGATGTACATGCATGACAAAAACGCGATCTACTGTGACAAACACGTACATCACGGAAGTGTATTTTTTTGTAGTGGAGATACCTCTCCTATACTCGGAGTGTCCTAATCTCGATCTATGCCAACCCAACAAACACCTTTGGAGATACTTGTAGAGCATCTTTATAATCATCCAGTTACTTTGTGACGTTTGATAGCACACAAGGCATTTCTCCAGTATCTGGGAGTTGCGTAATCTCATAGTCGAAGAAATATGTACTTGACATGAACAAAGCAATAGCAATAAAACTGAACGCATGCTATGCTAATGAATGGGTCTTGTCCGTCACATCATTCTCCTAATGATGTGATCCCGTTTATCAAATGACAACACGTGTCTATGTCTAGGAAACTTAACCATCTTTCATCAACGAGCTAGTCTAGTAGAGGCTTACTAGGGACACGGTATTTTGTCTATGTATCCACACATGTATCAAGTTTCTTGTTAATACAATTCTAGCATGAATAATAAACATTTATCATAAAATAAGGAAATATAAAATAACAACTTTATTATTGCCTCTAGGGCATATTTCCTTCAGTCTCCCACTTGCACTAGAGTCAATAATCTAGATTACATTGTAATGATTCTAACACACATGGAGTCTTGGTGTTGATCATGTTTTGCTCGTGGGAGAGGCTTAGTCAATGGGTCTACTAAATTCAGATCCGCATGTATTTTGCAAATCTCTATGTCTCCCTCCTTGACTTGATCACGGATGGACTTGAAGCATCTCTTGATGTGTTTGGTTCTTTTGTGAAATCTAGATTCCTTCGCTAGGTAGGCAATTGCTCCAGTATTGTCACGAAATATTTTCATTGGACCCGATGCACTAGGTATTACACCTAGATCGGATGTGAACTCCTTCATCCAGACTCCTTCATTTGTTGCTTCCGAAGTAGCTATGTACTCTGCTTCACACGTAGATCCCGCCACGATGCTTTGCTTGGAACTGCACCAACTGACAGCTCCACCATTCAAAATAAATATGTATCCGGTTTGTGACTTAGAGTCATCTGTATCAGTATCAAAACTAGCATTGACGTAACCATTTAAGACGAGCTCTTTGTCACCTCCATAAACAAGAAACATATCCTTGGTCATTTTCAGGTACTTTAGGATATTCTTGACCGTTGTCCAGTGACCACTCCTGGATTACTTTGGTACCTCCCTGCCATACTTATGGCAAGGCACACATCAGGTCTGGTACACAGCATAGCATACATGATAGAACCTATGGCTGAGGCATAGGGAATGACTTTCATTTTCTCTCTATCTTTTGCGGTGGTCGGGCATTGAGTCTGACTCAATTTCACACCTTGCAATACAGGCAAGAACCCTTTCTTTGAATGATCCATTTTGAAATTCTTCAATACTTTGTCAAGGTATGTGCTTTGTGAAAGTCCTATTAAGCGTCTTGATATATCTCTATAGATCTTGATGCCTAATATATAAGCAGCTTCTCCGAGGTCTTTCATTGATTTTTTTTACTCAAGTATCCTTTTATGCTATCCAGAAATTCTACATCATTTCCAATCAACAATATGTCACCCACATATAATATTAGAAATGCTACAAAGCTCCCACTCACATTCTTGTAGATACAGGCTTCTTTGAAAGTCTATATAAAACCATATGCTTTGATCAACTCATCAAAGCGTATACTCCAACTCTGAGATGCTTGCACCAGTCCATATATGGATCGCCGGAGCTTGCACACTTTGTTAGCACCTTTAGGATCGACAAAACCTTCTGATTGCATCATATATAACTCTTCTTTAGAAAATCCATTAAGGAATGCAGTTTTGACGTCCATTTGCCAGATTTCATAATCATAAAATGCGGCAATTGCTAACATGATTTGGACAGACTTAAGCATCGCTACGGGTGATAAAGCCTCATCGTAGTCAACTCCTTGAACTTGTCGAAAACCTTTTGCGACAAGTCGAGCTTTATAGACAATAACATTACCATCAGTGTCAGTCTTTTTCTTGAAGATCCATTTATTCTCTATGGGTTGCTGATCATCGGGCAAATCCACCAAAGTCCACACTTTGTTCTCATACATGGATCCTATATCAGATTTCATGGCCTCAATCGGAATCTGGGCTCATCATAGCTTCTTCATAGTTCGTAGGTTCGCCATGGTCTAGTAACATGACTTCCAGAATAGGATTACCGTACCACTCTGGTGTCGATCGTGTTCTGGTTGACCTACGAGGTTCGATAGTAACTTGATCTAAAGTTTCATGATCATCATCATTAGCTTCCTCTTTAGTTGGTGTAGGCATTACGGGAATGGATTTCTCGGATTAGCTACTTTCCAAATTGAGAGAAGGTACAATTACCTCATCAAGTTATACTTTCCTTCCACTCACTTCTTTCGATAGAAACTCCTTCTCTAGAAAGGTTCCATTCTTGGCAACAAAGATCTTGCCATCGGATCTGTGGTAGAAGGTGTACCCAATTGTTTCCTTAGGGTATCCTATGAAGACGCACTTCTCCGATTTGGGTTCGAGTTTATCAGGTTGAAGCCTTTTGACATAAGTGTCACAACCCCAAACTTTAAGAAATGACAGCTTAGGTTTATTGCCAAACCACAATTCATATGGTGTCGTCTCAACGGATTTAGACGGTGCCCTATTTAACGTGAATGCAGCTGTCTCTAATGCATAACCCCAAAACAATAGTGGTAAACCGGTAAGAGGCATCATAGATCGCACCATATCTAATAAAGTATAGTTACGACGTTCGGACACACCATTACGATGTGGTGTTCCAGGTGACATGAGTTGTGAAACTATTCCACATTCTTTTAAGTGAAGCCCAAACTCGTAACTCAAATATTCGCCTCCGCGATCAGATCGTCAAAACTTTATTTTCTTGTTACGATGATTCTCCACTTCTCTTTGAAATTCTTTGAACTTTTCAAATGTTTCAGACTTGTGTTTCACTAAGTAGATATACCCATATCTTCATAAATCATTTGTGAAGGTTAGAAAATAACGATACCCGCCACATGCCTCAACACTCATCGGACCGCATACATCGGTATGTATTATTTCAAATAAGTCATTGGCTCGCTCCATTGTTCTGGAGAACGGAGTTCTAGTCATCTTGCCCATGAGGTATGGTTCGCAAGTATCAAATGATTCCAAAAGTCCATATGCATGGAGTTTCTTCATGCGCTTTACACCAATATGAACTAAACGGCAGTGCCACAAATTTGTTGCACTATCATTATCAACTTTGCATCTTTTGGCATCAATATTGTGAATATGTGTTCACCACAATCGAGATTCAACAGAAATAGACCACTCTTCAAGGGTGCATGACCATAAAATATATTTCTCATATAAATATAACAATCATTATTCTCTGATTTAAATGAATAACCGTCTCGCACTAAACAAGATCCAGATATAATGTTCATGCTCAACACTGGCACCAAATAACAATTATTCAGGTCTAAAACTAATCCCAAAGCTAGATGTAGAGGTAGCGTGCCGATGGCGATCACATCGACCTTGGAACCATTCCCGACGCGCATCGTCACCTCATCCTTAGCTAATCTTCGTTTAATCCATAGCTCCTGTTTCGAGTTACAAATATGAGCAACCGAACCAGTATCAAATACCCAGGCACTACTATGAGCATTAGTAAGGTACACATCAATAACATGTATATCAAATATATCTTTGTTCACTTTGCCATCCTTCTTATCCGGCAAATACTTGGGGCAGTTCCGCTTCCAGTGACCAGTCCCTTTCAAGTAGAAGCACTTAGTTTCAGGCTTGGGTCCATCTTTGGGCTTCTTCCCGGGAGTGGCAACTTGCTTGCCATTCTTCTTGAAGTTCCGTTTCTTTCCCTTGCCCCCTAGTGGTCTTGTTAACCATCAACACTTGATGCTCCTTCTTGATTTCTACCTCCACAGCTTTGAGCATTGCGAAGAGCTCGGGAATAGTCTTCTCCATCCCTTGCATATTATAGTTCATCACGAAGCCTTTGTAGCTTGGTGGCAGTGATTGAAGAACTCTGCCAAAAACACTATCATCTGGAAGATTAACTCCCAGCTGAGTCAAGTGATTATGGTATCCAGACATTCTGAGTATGTGTTCACTGACAGAAATGTTCTCCTTCATCTTGCAGCTATAGAACTTGTTGAAGACTTCATATCTCTCAACTTGGGCATTTGCTTGAAATATTAACTTCAACTCTTGGAACATCTCATATGCTCCATGACGTTCAAAACGTCTTTGAAGTCCTGATTGTAAGCCGAAAAGCATGGCACACCGAACTATCGAGTAGTCATCAAATCGAGCTTGCCAAACGTTCAAAACATCAGCATTTGCTCCTGCAGCAGGCCTTTCACCTAGCGGTGCATCAAAGGACATAATTTTTCTGTGCAGCAATGAGGATAATCCTCAAGTTACGGACCCAGTCCGTGTACTTGCTACCATCATCTTTCAACTTAGCTTTCTCCAGGAACGCATTAAAATTCAGGGGAACGGTAGCACGGGCCATTGATCTACAACATAGATATGCAAATACTATCAGGACTAAGTTCATGATAAATTAAGTTCAATTAATCAAATTGCTTAAGAACTCCCACTTAGATAGACATCCCTCAAGTCATCTAAATGATACATGATCAAAATCAACTAAACCATGTCCGATAATCACGTGAGATGGAGTAGTCATCAATGGTGAACATCTCTATGTTGATCATATCTACTATATGATTCCCGCTCGACCTTTCGATCTCTAGTGTTCCGAGGCCATGTATGTACATGATAGGCTCTTCAAGTTTAACCTGAGTATTCCGCATGTGCAAAATTGTCTTGCACCCGTTGAATGTGAACGTAGAGCCTATCACACCCAATCATGATGTGGTGTCTCAGCACCACAAACTGTCGCAACGGTGCATACTCAGGGAGAACACTGATACCTTGAAATTTAGTTAAGGGATCATCTTATAATGCTACCGCCGTACTAAGAAAAATAAGATGCATAAAGATAAACATCATATGCAATCAAAATATGTGACATGATATGGCCATCATCATATTGTGATTTTGATCTCCATCTCCAAAGCATCGTCATGATCTCCATTGTCACCGGCTCGACACCTTGATCTCCATCGGTGCGTCGTGGTCGTCTCGCCAACTATTGCTTCTACAACTATCGCTGCCACATAGTGATAAAGTAAAGAAATTACATGGCGTTTGCATTTCATACAATAAAGAGACAACCATAAGGCTCCTGTCGATTGTCGATAACTTCTACAAAACATGATCATCTCATACAATAACGTATATCACATCATGTCTTGACCATATCACATCACACATGCCCTGCAAAAACAAGTTAGACATCCTCTACTTTGTTGTTGCAAGTTTTACGTGGCTGCTACGGGCTTCTAGAAGAATCGTACTTACCTACGGCACAAAAACCACAACGGTGATTTATCAAGTTTGTTGTTTTAACCTTCAACAAGGACCGGCCGCAGTCAAATTCGATTCAACTAAAGTAGGAGAAACAGACACCCGCCAGCCACCTTTGTGCAAAACTAGTTGCATGTCTGTTGGTGGAACCGGTATCATGAACATGGTCATGTAAGGTTGGTCCGGGCTGCTTCATCCAACAATACTGTCGAATCAAAATAAGACATTGGTGGTAAGCAGTATGACGATCACTGCCCACAACTCTTTGTGTTCTACTCGTGCATATCATCTACGCATAGACCTGGCTCGGATGCCACTGTTGGGGAACGTAGCATGCAATTTCAAAAAAATTCCTATCTCACGCAAGTTCTATCTAGGAGATGCATAGCAATGAGAGGGGGAGAGTGTGTTTACGTACCCTCGTAGACCATAAGCGGAAGCGTTTGACAACGCGGTTAGTGTAGTCGGACTTCTTATAGCTCCGACCGATCAAGTACCGAACGTACGGCACCTCCGAGTTCTGCACACGTTCAGCTCGATGATGTCCCTCGTCCTCTTGATCCAGCAAGGTGTCGAGGAAGTAGATGAGTTCCGTTAGCACGACGGCGTGGTGACGGTGATGGTGATATGATCCGCATAGGGCTTCGCCTAAGCACCACGAGAATATGACCGGGGGTGTAAGCTGTGGAGGGGGCGCCGCACACGGCTAATAGTTGATGTTCTATGCTCTAGGCACCCCCTCCCCACATATATATAGGTTGGAGGGGAGGAGAGGCAGCCAGGGGAACCCAAGTAGGCTGAATCCTACTTGGGGTCTTCCCCCAATTCGGCCTCTCCCCCTTCCTTAATTGCAGGAGAAGAAAATGAAGGGGGAAGAGAGAAGGAAGGGGGGGCCGAACCCTCTCTTCTCCTTCTCCTATTCGGCCTCCTTCCATAGGGGGAAGGCGCGCCACCCCTTGTGGGCTGGTGTGCTCCCCTCTTATGGCCCATATCTTCTCCCCGGGGGTTCCGGTAACCCCTCTGGTACTCCGATATGTACCCGGTACCCTCCGGAACACTTCCGGTGTCCGAATACTATCTTCCTATATATCAATCTTTACCTTTCGACCATTTCAAGACTCCTCGTCATGTCCGTGATATCATCCGGGACTCCGAACAACATTCAGTCACCAAATCACATAGCTCATATAATATAATATTGTCATCGAACGTTAAGCGTGCGGACCCTACGGGTTCGAGAGCTATGTAGACATGACCGATACACCTCTCTGGTCAATAACTAATAGCGGAACCTGGATGCTCATATTGGCTCCCACATATTCTACGAAGATCTTTATTGGTCAAACCGTTATGAGAACATACGTTATTCCCTTTGTCATCGGTATGTTACTTGCCCGAGATTCGATCGTCGGTATCTTCATACCTAGTTCAATCTCATTACCGGCAAGTCTCTTTACTCATTCCGTAATACATCATCCTGCAACTAACTTCACTTTGATTGCAAGGCTTCTTATGATGTGTATTACCGAGAGGGCCCAGAGATACCTCTTCGATACTTGGAGTGACAAATCATAATCTTGATCTATGCCAACCCAACAAACACCTTCGGAGATACCTTTAGAGCATCTTTATAATCACCTAGTTACGTTGTGACGTCTGATAGCACACAAGGCATACCTCGGGTATCCGGGAGTTGCATAATCTCATAGTCGAAGGAATATGTATTTGACATGAAGAAAGCAATAGCAATAAAACTGAACGATCATAATGCTAAGCTAACGAATGGGTCTTGTCCATCTCATCATTCTCCTAATGATGTGATACTATTTATCAAATGACAATATGTTACATGACTATGGTTAGGAAACTTAACCATCTTTCATCAACGAGCTAGTCTAGTAGAGGCTTACTAGGGACACGTTATTTTGTCTATGTATCCACACATGTATCAAGTTTCCTATTAATACAATTCTAGCATGAATATTAACATTTATCATGAAATAAGGAAATATAAAATAACAACTGTATTGTTGCCTCTAGGGCATATTCCCTTCAGGACGATGGTATTTGGACACCAGAAGTGTTTCGGGACATACCGGGAAGAAATCGGGTCACCGAAAGGGGTTCCGCCCCCCCCCCCCCCCCCGGGAAGATATGGGCCTTATGGGCCAAAGGAGGGGACAGACCAGCCCACAAGGGGGCTGGCGCGCCCCTCCCTTGGCTGGTCGTCCCTATGGGGAAGGAAAGGAGAGGGGTGGCCCCTCCTGCCTTTCCCTCCTCAGGGGAGAAAGGAAAGGGGGGCGCCAACTCCTCCTTCCTTCCTCCCTCACTCCAAATAAGGAAGGAGGGCCACTTGGGGGAGGACCCCAAGTAGGATTTGGCCTACTTGCGGCGCCTCCTGGCAGCCTCCCCTCTCCCACCCACCTATATATATGTGGGAGGGGCGCCTAGCACAACAAAACATTGTCTTAGCCATGTGCGGCGCCCCCCTCCACCGTTTACACCCCCGGTCATATTTTCGTAGTGCTTAGGCGAAGCCCTGCGGAGATAGCTTCACCATCACCGTCACCATGCCGTCGTGCTGCCGGAACTCGTCCACTACCTCACCGTCTTGCTGGATCAAGAAGGCGGAGGGCGTCATCGAGTTGAACGTGTGCTGAACGCGGAGGTGACGTACATTCGGTGCTCGATCGGTTGGAACACGAAGAAGTTCGATTACATCAACCGCGTTGTCAAACGCTTCCGCTTACGGTCTACGAGGGTACATAGACACACTCTTCCCTCTCGTTGCTATGCATCTCCATGGATAGATCTTGCGTGTGCGTAGAAACTTTTTTGTTTTCCATGCAACGTTTCCCAACACGATCCTCCAAAAACAGTGTTTTCTTCCCGTTCCCAACAATTGCCATGGTCACAGCGCTGAATAGCGCCAATGAATCCTTTGGGATGGCGATGGTGAACTCTCTCCAAGGTCTTTTGCGATCCACCCTTTGCAACCAAGCCCAATGGGTCTACATTGCTATGCTTAGCCATTTAAGGATCGGAATGCCTAGGCCTCCTGCCCATTTTATCATGCACACGTCGTCCCAAGCGATGGAGCAGTTCCCACCATTGGCTTCGGCCTTGCCTCACCACAGAAAACCCGTTATTATCTGTTCATGGCCGTGATGGTCTTCATGGGGAGATCGAATGCAAGCATTGCGTGGAGAGGAACCGAGCAGACGACCACTCTTCGGCAAGGTGGTTGTGGCACCGCGATCTGACTCAGACGGGCCCCAGCACATGTCGGCCCAGGATAACTTCCCGACATGCGCCAGACTCATGACACAATGCTCCAAACATGACTTTATTAATATAACGGAGTTTACAACACGATTACAAGAGTATGTGGTGTAAATCTCTACGATAGAGCTATCTGGTAGCGGAAGACTACACTGGCGGCTTGGCTGGGCTTCACAGCTCATAGTACTGGCTGAGGCGACCATTTAGCTTATTCATCTTCTTCAAAATCTGGCGACATACAAGGCCAGGTAAGTACTTTGAATGAACTTGTAAGACATATGAATATACAGCAATCAAACAAACCAGTAACAAAGCAATAACAAAGTTTAAGCAACAACAACAATACTATCCAAGCAAGAATACAAATAAACTTACCGCTAGACTAGAAAGTAAATAAACTTGACTTACCGCGACCTCGTCTCGCGTGCAATCTGAACAACACAGTGCCTTTCCCAAACTTGTCCATTACTAAATTAAAGTCAGCACGATCCAAGCGGTCATAACTCAACTCATCTCAACTCATATGGCCTTATCTATTGTCGTAACCAATACCATCTTCTGTTACTCCTTTCCATACATTGGCCTCATATTAAAGTTATCGTAATCCAACATGGCCTAATAATTCATCTTAAATCACAACTTAAATACTTTTCTCAACTACCAAAACCATATTATTGCCAAACCCATGTTGTTACCCTTTCATTTGTAACCCCCAACCGCCAAAAGCCACCAAGAATCATGCACCCTTGCCATGGAGGGCCGCCCGCGGCACCCCTCGAGCCAAGCGAGAGGAGGATAGGCCCTGCAGACACCAGTATTACGCGGGCTTCACTCGGCGACGACCACTGACGACATCGAGGAGGAAGGAAAATGCTAGTGGGAGACAGGGCTAGGATTGCACCCGACAGAAGCAGCATACGCCCGAAGCATTTTTTTTGTCAACTAGATGATGCCCACGGCTGTAATTTTGTGAAAAAGGCATAAAATGTTGCTAGAAATAATTAAATATAATAAAAATATATGCTCTTGAAAATCAATAAAAAATGTGTCTAAAATAGGAAAAAAACTTTTAAATCACAGTTAAAATGCCATTTTGAACAAACTATGAAGTATGACTAACATGCATGTATAATAAGGGAGCGTTACATGCATAGACTAATGCAAAAAATCTATACACCTTATATCAAGGAACGGAGGGAGTATAATTTATAGGTTAAATCCATTGCTTGCTTATGTGGCAGACTTAAAATGCATGACTTAGTATGAGAGAAGACATAAATGCATGACTTAGTGTGAGAGAAGACATAAATGCATGACTTAGTGTGAACGTTGAGGTGAACACTTTGCATGTTGAGAGAATTGGGTTATCATATTGTACACACCTCTAGAGTCTATCCATATGATTGGTCCCTCTCAAAACACACACGTTGTCCACTGTTTAAGTCATGAGTTGGCTGGCTTCAGGATAATTTTTTAATCAAGTTTAGATATTATCATAGAATAAAAATTAATTCAAAGATTAAAAAAATAATTTGAAAGTTCAAAAGGTGATTTTAACACTTCTTTATTATGTCAAGCAATGGTTTCAGAAAGAAACAATGTGCGTGACATTGGCAAAATATGATTTCAAGAATTGATTTCAAAAGGAAAGAATGTTCAATAAGTGATTTTAGCGCTCTTGCTTGAATTGGCACAGTAGCGTTGCCAAGAAAGAATGTGTCACGGATCAAGATCACTCCACCGGAAATACCGAAGAAGAATCTGCGGCGGACCAAGGCCACTCCCGGTGACACCAAAAAAAGAGGAAGAATGCACGGGACCAAGAGTATCCCACCGCCGACACCAAAAAAGAAGAATGTGTGGCAGACGAAGTTCAAGCTGCCAAATGTGCCGTCGATCAAGTTCATCCCACCAGAGACACCACAAAGGAAGAATGCACTCGGAGCTCCACTTGCGATGTGGAAGAACACGCAACGGATCAATGTGGTGTGTTGCTATTCGACACACCCAAAAAGCTTTTCCGGCGGATTGTGCAGTTTACTCATATATAGAAATTATAAAGTCATTTCTAATATCTAGAGTACTGGCTATGGTCACAGGTCAAGTATCCAACACAGTACGCCCAGCACAGAAACATCTAGTAGCCTGGCATCCCTTTTCTGGCAGCGAGTTCATGAGACAGTAGGATCTGCACAAAGAATAACATCAACATGAGTGCCAAATAACGACGCCTCTATCGAGGTCAATGTTTTGTATCTATATAAACTGAGGGAGCAAAATGCAAGCAGTACTTAATCCACGTTCTTTGCAACATGTCACACAACACAAAATTCATGCCCAGAATCCTATGGGTTGGCAAACCTACAAGCACAAACATGGATCTCTTAGCCCAAAATAATCCTAAAATTTACAAGTCTACACACAACCTAACATGGATGCTTTGGTAACGAAAGCATGGATGAACTCTGTTCTCAACAATTATTTTTGCTGGGCACCAGCCATTTACCAGAACCTCTTTTATTTCTTATACTGAAATACATGCAGCCCTCTTGCATGGTTTGAAAAAAGTTTTAATGGTCAAATTAAGGACTTCAAGGGGCTGTATTAGAGAGCTCATTATGGGTAAGTTTAATGTGAGAAGACGCGTCATGAACCTAAAAGATAGCACATGTTCATGCAGAGTGTGTCAAGTTTCTGGGAAGCCATGCCTTCATGCATTGGCCTTCATCTGCTCAATCAGGGGAGCTGAGATCCAAGCACATGTGGATAATTTTTACAGCATTGAGAAGTTTAGGGCAGCATATGCTGGGTCAGCACCATCCATGACAGATTCACAAATAAGACACAATTGAGTGTAAAATCCACTTGGGTTGCAAAGTACACTCACCTTCTCCAAGGACTCTAGACAGACCTAAGAAGCAGAGAATTAGGAGATTTTTCTTGAACCTGGTAGAAAGGTGGTCAGGTGCAAAATATGTAAAGGAGTGGGCCATACAAAGAAAACATGCGATGAGCCAGAATCCGAGCAGGAACTCTTATGATCTTATCTGATGTTGGTGAAGACCGAACTTCAAACTAATGTTTTCCCTCGTGTTAATTTGTTTTACATATCATTGCTTCTTACTTGGTACTATGTTTTATCTTATAGATCGTTGCACAAGAACTTGTCAACTGTATTTTGTGCAGAGAACTTGTATTTTGTGAACTTGTGTGAAGAATTATGGAGCTTCTATTGTCAACTTCAACTTGCATGTTTGAACATTGAAATCTTTGGTGAACCAGATGCTCAACACAACATGGAACTTTTATTGCCAATCTGATGCTTTATATTGTGTGAACTCATAGATTTCTAGTTGTTCCAACCTGAAGTCATGCTCAATTTTTTGGTAAAATGTGTAGATGTCATGCTCAAGTTTTTGGTAAAAACTGATCCTTTCTGGACATGTCAACATCATGGTCATCATGCTCAATATTTTGGTAACAGACTTAGCTACCTGAAATAGAAAAACACCGCATTGCAGCAAATTGTGGCAAGCTGCAGCACATACATTGCAGACATGGAACAGGACTGGGCGGAGCAACCTGCAGTTCACGGTGACTAGAACAGGCGAACGGGGAGGCACAACTGCCGCTCCTCCCCGTGACGACTCGAACATTGGTAGGCAGCGAAGGCAGTTGGAGCCCGTGGGCTGTCATGAGCATGAGTCCAAGTCAGCAGGCAGGGGAGAAACTGCGCAGTTCGTCGCTGCGGACCGTAGGATGCAGGGAGCCGGCGGGGAGCTAACTGAAGAAAGAGCACAGGTAGTGGCGGCAAGTCGCCGGGGTAGAAGCAGTCAGGCAGAGGCGGTTGGAGGCTGGGTGCAGACTGTGCAGGGGAGAAGCGGATTGGGGTTTTCTGCTAGGGGTTTGAGATAGCTAGATGTGTGGTAAGAGGCTGGGGCAAATTTGATCTCTACAGGTAAGTGTCCTATCTGCAGGCATACGAAGCGAAATACAAGAGGCTATTGACCGGTACTAGTGTGGAATCGGGCATAACGACATATTTCAAAGTATAGGGAAGTTGCGGTGGCATTTTTGATAAGTCGTTTTTCTGCAGTGGCATTTTTTTATCTCTAGAAATTCAGAGAGGAATAAATCAAATTAACCCTCAAGATAATTTTTAGATGGGACTAGGTTAAAATAGGAGATGTGTACCTCTTGCAATAACTTCTCCAAGATCGGATACACTTACAGTCAACTCTCCAATCCTTCGCTGTTTTTTAAGCGTGTGAAACACCCCAACCTATACAGTCAGCATAACACATTTGTTAGCGCTAGCATTTTAGTAATAAGATTAGGATCAATCAAGAACTGAACTTACAGAAACATGAACTTCAATAAGGTCATTATAATTGTCTGAAAGGCCCTTGCATGTGTTCATCAACCTATTCTCCAACTGATAATTGCAGAAAAAACACAGAATCAAGAGCATGAAGTTACCCAATGTCACGCAGATGTAACTTATTGTCACTTCATTTGAAACCTACAAATATCTAATGCACTCACCTCAACAGTATTAGAAATGGATTCTCCATTGAAACACTCAACAATATCACCTCTTTCGATTCCAAATTTATCAGCAGGAGATCCTTTCAAGACCTAAGGTTCAATTGGCAATAATTAACCACTATACACATGAGAAATTAAGTACATTCAGGAAGGCACTGTATATACCTCTTGAACAACAAGACCATCATCAATGTGGCACATGCGCCATATCTTGTCAACATGAGCAGGCTCTAGAAGCTTGATGGCCTCAAACGCCATTCCAAGTTGGGGCCGGGGGATGCGCCTATACCAAATCAAATAATCATTAACATATTTATAACATGGTATACACAAGCAAGTTATACTTTCTAAATGAGCCATCTTCAGCAGAATCCAACTTCTTTCTAGCATGTTGCAAAAAAAAACAATAGAAAGCAATATGCCAATTTGAATAGAGTTCAAAGGGAATGATACATTAGTGAGAGTTGAAAAAGACTCAAAAAGGATCTTCCATGATGTTATGTTAAAATAAATTGACATATTTCAATACAAACCGGACGACTATCACAATTGATCTCTATTAAATTCAGTCTGCACTTGAGCTGTAAACGATAGTAAAGACATGTAGAGTATAATGGTAAGGTAATCATCTTCTTTCCAACAAGTGGTTGGCATCATGAATTGTTTTTAAGTCTCAACATGCCCAGCTACACCATCATTGATAAATTATTACTTGTAGCTATTTGTTCAAACATAAAAATATATACATGAATTAACCATTGCAGCTATTTACGCAAACATAGTTTACAGTAATTAAATTGCATGAGAGAAAAAATAGAGAGAAGCGCACCCATATTTCTTCCACAAATCCACACAACTGAGCAAAATAGAAGAAGGTATGAAAGACCCCCTCGAGCTAATGTTGAACATTCCAACAATTTTTCCATCCAAGCTAATGACTAGCCCTCCGCTGTCATACTACAACATACAAAAATAGTCATAACATATTGCAATATATAACATTAAACAATTATGCAATCTTGTGACAATAAATATTACCTCGTCATCGTCGTTATCATCATCTGCACAATCAAAGTACATGTAATGATACCGCTCATCAATAACTGGATTCTGATATGCAGCTCTACCATAAGTTATCCGTAGATCTAACATATTGTCTCGTCCTAGCCGAAGAACTTCTTCAGCAAATGTCACTTCTTCACTGAAAGACGGCAACTGGATAGGCTGGTCCACTTTAACCCGCACAAAAGCAAGATCATAGTGTGGCTGGTAGTACAGCAGCTGTCCCTTTTCACTAGTGCCATCTAGTAAATGAACAGTGACCTAAAAACATTGGAGAAAGAATCAGATTACATTCTGAGTAATGCCTACAAAGAAAATCTAGATGTACATAAATGTTTTTAATCAAACATATTTGTTGCTTCTTTGTGTTACTAGAGAAGTCCAATAGCAAAAGAAATGCAATTTCAAACTAACTATCTTACACCAAGTAATAATTAATGTGATTTGGAATCAACTAAAATGAAAAAACACGCATAGAAGTTAAAAGACAAAACATTGGCTCACATCAGCATTGGAAGTATACTCTTCTCCGCCAAACCAGACATTGACAGGAGAATCCTTTGTGCGAATCAGATGTGCAGTTGTCAAAACAACGCAGGTTTTGCTCTCCTCGTCCCAATCAATCAATAAACCAGAGCACCGCTTTAGAGGCTTGCTACCTATATCTATCCAGATGAATGCAAAATATACATCAAGTTGCAGGACAATCTATCTATCTATTATATTACTGAAGTAATAGAAAATGAATGGCCATGGTTAACTAGACATACACATCAGGAAAAAAAAACAACCGGGATTAATAGTATATACATCAATTTGTGGGACGATCAATCAATCTATCAGTTATATTATTATTAAAGTAGTAGAAAAGCAATGGCTAGTGTTAACTAATTAGACATACATGACAAAATAAATTAAACAGGGTTAATAGCGTCATATATATAGTATAAGAAAAGAAAGAGACGTTCAAGCAATATATTTAGACCGATACGGATTCAACATGTACACATCTAGGCAACTACAAGTAGCCAATTACAGAAGGAGATGAACTTGCACAGGTAAATAAAATAAGTAGAGTTCTAAAGCAAATACAATAATAGTATATAAGATAGGGATAAGAATAGTAAGAAAGAGAAATTTGCTCGCAACAGGGTATATACATACATATTTTGTACTCCCTCCATTTTTATTTACTCCACATATTAGCTTTTACCTAAGTCAAATTTTATAAAGTTTGACCAAGTTTATAAAAAACAATCTAAACTTTCAAAATAACAAATACATGTGTACGCATATAAAGCCACCTGTCAGAGATTTACAAAAAAAATGCCCACAAAAAAAAGAGGTAGTCACATAAATTCCACACAGGCAATCAATGCAATAGAAGCTAGCTCAGTTGGCTGGTTGAATGGATGAACAAGCCAACCACCATAGTTTAACTCCTCATGCATGCAAATTTAGGTTCTATTTATAGAGTAGGATCTCTCTTATAGTTTTCTTTCAAAAAAGTATTTCTTATAAGGTGAAACAAATTGGAATAAGAGGCATAAGAAAATCAGAAAATTTGATTTTTCATACATACTCCACACAAAATTTATTACAATACTAACTTTCGGAATCAACTTATAGAAGACGATCGGATTTATATATGAAATGCAACAAAAAAAAGATGTAGAATAAAACTATATTTAATTAAATTAGTAAACCACTTCATGTTTGATAAGAAGTTAAAAACAGGAGGAAATAGAAAGTAGAATAGTCAAATGATGTTTTAGCATCTTTCAACGAAAGATAACTATACTTAGATGAGCGCGTGGAAGGAACTAGACTCATGATATGGCACTAATGAAAAATACAGTTGCAGTACAACCATAATGTGGCCGGTCATGGAAGACAAATAGAGAACATAAGGTTTATGCCTGACCCATCGATGTTCACATTTTAGTACCAGTTGGCAAATCGTCTCTGAAAAAGGATATTGGTCAGAAGATGGAATGCGGAAGGACTTGCCGAAACTTTAATACGTCCTAATAATCTTTTCTTAAGACCTAGCGTTTATTTTATTTTCTATTCAATTGACATATCAATGCTAATGTAGCGGTACATTAAATGGACAACAGTTGCACACAGGGTAAGCAGAAAAACTAATAGTCACCCCATTTATAAATGCATATTGTTTTGGACATTTGCATGGCCTCCAACAGATGTTTGATTTTCACATGTATATACAACAACGACGACGACTTTCAGTCCCAAACAAGTTGGATTTTCATATGTATATGTTGGTAGAAATATTTATAAAAAAGAACAATACGCCTACCTTTATATTTTTATTTTATTTTGGTTTGGCAATCTCTTTTGCCTGTCTCTGCTAATCAGAATCGTCAACATGTTCCCCAACAGTATCAAAATACATCACACGATTTCTTTGAAGATACATGTTTACAATCAGAGGTAGTACTAATATAACGCTATATAGTAAATCTATCCACGCATTTGGTCAGCCAGCTAGTCAATCTTAAACCCAGAGGGCAGCATATACATACCAAGAGATGATGAAATCCCAACAAGAGATTTAGCAGCGGAGAGCGCCGCCTTGCTTCCAGATTCACGCAAGGGGAGAAGCGCCCGTGTGTGAAACCTGGGCGGGGGTTTAAAGTGCTCAAGCGTAGGAATCTTCACCGGGGGAATGGGAGCTGCTACAAGAACATGATGTGCATCGATCACACACAATTGGTGATTAATTGATTGATTCGGAGGATGGGGAGAGGAACCAATCAGACCTAATTTTGCGGCATCCATTTTATCCTTTGCAATCTTGGCGGTGAGCCACCTGGGATCGATGAAGCAGCCACGGCTCCCTCTGGGCATGGGAAGTAGAGCAGGCGAGTCCTTTTTCTCTTCTTCTTCCTGCCCTTCCTCCCTCCCCAGATTCCTCTTCTTCGCCAGGACTTCCTCCGGAACGGCCGCCATGGCCCTTTTGTTCTTGGATTTCTCCAAGTCCGAGCTCATCTTCTTTCTCGAACTGGGATCCCGACGAATCACCCTCTTCTCTTGCGTAGGGGTGGCAGTGGACGGAACCTCTTGCGATCACGCCGCCGCCGCCGCCGCCCGGCCGCCCCTTCAATCTCAACTTCAAAGAAGCCGGGTTTCCAGTAAAAAAAAAGGCGTCTAGCTGACAGGTGGGACCGCCTGGCCGCCCCCCACGCCGCTTCGATTATCTGTTCCGTAGGCCCATCGGTAAAGATCTTTTCTTTATTATTAAATTGCACGAGTTCTTTTGAGCAGACTAGGGCCAGTTGGGCTCAATTGTGAAGAATTACTGTTCGGCGAATTAAAATCACAAAAGAACTTATCTCTGTTTCATGACTTGTCCAAAATTATCGCAAAATTACAGTGTAGTTTAGAATCATCGAAACTTCGCAATTCTCATAATTCTAGCCAGTCCCTCAAAATAAAACGGTTCACTTTGAACCAATACCCCTATTGGCAACTGTATTTACGACCAGAGTGCCACCAGGGAGGCCCGACCGAGCGAGGCAAAGAACAGGGGATTTCTCACGAAGCGCTTCGTCCACCCCACACAACCATCGTCTCAGCCACCCCGAGCTAGGGTTTGGCGCACCGCCGGCCAGCTGCCGGCCCCGACGTTGTCAGATCCACCGGCGAGAGGCCCCTATGACGCCGCCCCTTCTCCTCCACTCCTCCCGGCCCGGCCGTCCCTGCAGTAGGACGCGTCCGCCCGCCTGACCAGCCGACCCTCCTTCCCTCCGGCCGGCAAAGCAAGGGAATATTGGATGGTTTCGATGGTGCAAACATGTGATTGATGTCATACACTGAATTTTTTTGGTATGCAACATTTAGCAAAAAAATTGTATGAAAATCTGTAAGGAATGTACTTATATATGATTGATTGCTTACTATTAACTTTGTATTGGTATGGATTGATGTATGCTTAGTAAAAAAAATATAGATTAAAAATTGACATGTGACTGTTGTAGATGGAAAAGGTAAAGCATCCAAAAGCAATTGGGATGTTGTGGCTCATTCCATTTATATGGATGTGTGTGTAGAGGAGGTGTGAGCCAATAATCGTGCCCCAGGAGACACCACTTTGTCCGATGTATGACAAGTTAATTTGCTTACTAAGTTTAATGAGCGCTCAGGAAGAAACTATTCGCACCAACAATTAAGAAACTCGTGGGATGCATGTAGAAGTGATTATGCTATATGGAAGACATTGCTTCAAAAAGCTTTGTGCGTCGGAAGAGATCCTTATACAAAGACCATTGCCGCTATGGATGAGTGGTGGGCATTGGAGTTGAAGGTGCCTTTTTGTTTTATCATTTTACCGAGTTATGTTGCTTCTTTCATTTCATTTCATTTATCATGGATACATGCTATTTCATTGCAGGCATGTCCGCAGGCTAGCAAGTTTCGGCATGCTCCACTTGCGGAGGAGGACAAAATGGAAAAGGTGTTTGATGCTTGTTGTGTCACAAACGAGCACGCGAGAGTGCCAATTCCCACATATCAAGGTTCTACATCTCGAATCAATTTGGATGATAAGTATGGTTGTGAAGGTGATAAAAAACAAAGTTACACCTCGTGTGAATCGTGCAGAGGGTGGGAAGAAGAGGGCATGTCCTTATTCGCCAAGCCCTAAGATGAATGAAAAGCGGGCAAATGAGCATGCAAAAAATGAGGCATTTGTCTGTATGGTGGCCTCTTTGATTCAAGGAACAAGAGAGATGAGACCCAAGTTTCAGCAAGACAAGAGATTCACGAAATGATGGCCATGGTCGAATCAGATGGTGGTGCACCTGGGAGTGATGTCCATTTTTATGCTTCACAACTTTTCAGGGATCAGACAAATCGTGATGTTTTCTCTGCCTTCAAGGGTCACGAGCCTAGTGCGAGGCTGATATGGATAAACAAAACATGGGAGTTCAACAATAAGTATAACGTCTATGTTTCGATTGCTTTCAACTTGTATCATAGTGAACTATGTTTCGATTGCTTTCAACTTGTATCGTATTCTCCTATATTATTCGCTTTGAACCCATGTATTTCCTTTGAACTTGTATTGTATTTAACTATGTTATTTGGTTTGAACCAAAGTATGCACTTTCGACTTGTATCCTTGGAACTTGCTAGTAATGTATCTTGTTGTTAACCTCCTATGTGTGTATGTGGTTGTGGTAGATGGATAGAAAAACAAGAAGATGAGGAATTTGTGGCAGGAATGCTTGCATTTGCTTTGGAAATGGCGTCGTCAAGCAAATCGTTGTCGTATGTGTCAAGAAGATTACCCCTTGCTATAGGCCTCCAATGGGTGGAAGAGAAGGGAAAGGATCCAAAAGCTTTCTACACTATGTTCAGAATGCGGAGGTCAATGTTTTACCCATTGCATGATCCGTTGGTTCAGAAATATGGGCTTAAGTCAACTTACAACATATCATTCAAATAAGCATTGGCGCTTTTTGTATTGACTTTGGGGACAACGCAGACCACTGACAATGTGGCAGATTGGTTTACGCATAGTCGTTCTGTCACTAACAAAAAATTCCATGAGGTTTTGGAGTGTGTAGACCGCTTGGCCGGTGACTACATTAGACCAATGGATCCATCTTTCTCTAAGCCTCATCCCATACTTAGAAAAACAAGGTTCTGGCCTCATTTCAAAAATGTTATTGGAGCCATAGAGGAACACACATTAAAGTGGTTGTGCCCAAGGAATTGGAGCCCCAACACATGAATAGGAAAGGCTACCCAACCGAAAATGTCATGGCAGTGTGTGATTTCGATATGAGGTTCACTTTTGTTGTTCCTGGATGGCCCGGATCTGTTCATGACACACGTGTATGGAGTGATACTATAGTTCGTTATGAACATTATCCACAACCACCCACAAGTAATCTCTTGTATGTATGTTATGTACGGTATGCATGCATATTCTTATATACATGATGTCTTATTGTAGATAAATACTACCTTCTCGACTTCGGATATCCCAACAGAATTGGATATCTAGCACCATACAAAGGGCAATGGTATCATGTACTTGATTTCCAATAACACCCTCCCATGGGGAGGTATGAGACATTCAACCATCGACATTCTTCTTTGTGTAATGTTGTTGAAAGATCGTTTCGTGTTCTCAAGATGAAACGGCGTATTCTCAAAGGCATACCACGGTACAAACCGGAGACCCAAAAGATGATCATCACTGCATGCAATGTGTCTTCACAACTACATTTTTGATAGCAAGTTATGTCACGAGCATTTTTAGAAGTTTGTCAATGATGCATGTGTGCAACCTCCACAATCGTTTACAGGTGCCAACGCTTTACCAACTGACGATGATGCTACCATGGCCGCTTCACGTGAGGCTATTGCTGCCAGTCTTGTACCTTGAGATCATCCATCTATTTGTAGTTTGCAACTCACTTTTAACTTGTAATATTAAGCACTGTATGATATTTCCAACTCCGGTTCTAAATTGTAATGTTAAGCACTTTATGATATTTGCAACCCGCTTTTATATTGTAATATTATATAGTCTATGAGATTTGCATGTCGTTTTCGTGTTCATATTAGACATGAAACTGTCAGAAATAACCAAGTGTTACCAATTCATCACTCCACTCTAGGGGCGTTACAGACATTTAAAGAGACAACTCGTAGAACAATCACAGGCTAGAATTACAGAAAAGAACTGGACAAACGATTCTGTGGGCAGCATCCCAGAATCATATTATGGAGAATTATGAGGCGAAAAGAATTGACCCTAGGCTTGGTCTGGAAATGGAGAGTTCAAACAAAAGGTTTGGCCTGGAAAACCTTTAGCTCGGTTGCCTCTCTAAAATCTTCAGATGATTCTGCAGAATCCTAGTGCAACTCTCTAAAATCTTCACATGATTCTGCAGAATCCTAGTGCAATTCAAAATCTCCAAAGTAGTTGGACTTTTCCAGAATCTCATAATTTTGGCAAGTCCCTCGGGGCATGTACCATGGAGGCAACACCAAGGTGTTCCTCTAGTACATCCATGTAGCCTATGAGAACTAGGACAATCACCCATACCAATTACCGTCCAACCGCACGTGTTGTTCCATGCTACTTGTGAGCTGCATTGGGATTTCCCCGAAGAGGAGAGGATGATGCAATACAGTAGAGATAAGTATTTCCCTCGATTATGAAACCAAGGTTATCAATCCAGTAGGAGAACCAAGCAACACTATGTAAACAATACCTGCACACAAACAACAAATACTTGCAACCCAACACATAGAGGTGTTGTCAATCCCTCAACAGTTACGAGCAAGATTAAAAGATATAGTTTTTGATTGATAGATCTGACAAAAATACAAAATAAAATAAATAAAAGAAAATTGCAGCAAGGTATTTTTGGTTTAAATATATGATAGAAAATAGACCCGGGGGCCATAGTTTTCACTATAGGCTTCTCTCGATAAAATAGCATACTGTGGGTAAACAAATTACTGTTGGGCAACTGACAGAACAGCAAATAATTATGACGATATCTAAGGCAATGATCATGTATATAGGCATCACATCCAATATTAGTAGATCGGCTCCTGCCTGCATCTACTACTATTACTCCACACATCGACCGCTATCCAACATGCATCTAGTGTATTAAGTTCATGAAAGAATGGAGTAATGCCTTAAGCAAGATGACATGATGTAGACAAGATAAACTCACGGATGAAATAAATCCCATCTTGGTACCCTTAATAGAAATGATACATGCATGTCATATCTCTTTCTTTCACTGAGTTTGAGCACCGCAAGATCGAACCCGATAACAAAGCACCTCTTCCCATGGCAAGATAAATCAATATAGTTGGCCGGACCAAACTAATAAATCAGAGAAGAAATACAAGGCTATAATAATCATGCATAAAAGAGTTCAGAGAAAACTCAAATAATATTCATGGATAGATCTGATCATAAACTCACAATTCATCAGATCCCAACAAACACACCGCAAAAAGTCATTACATCAAATAAATCTCCAAGAACACCAAGGAGAACATTGTATTGAAGATCAAAAGGAGATAAGAAGACATCTAGCTACTAACTATGGACCCATAGGTCCGTGGTAAACTACTCACGCATCATCGGAGGGGCGGGAAGGATGATGAAGAACCCCTCCGTGATCGTTTCCTCCTTCGACAAAGTGTGGGAAAAGGCCTCTAGATTGGATCTCGTGGTTCTAGAACTTGCGACGACGGAAAAAGTATTTCATGGACTCCCTGGTAGGTTTTGGGATTAGAGTATTTATAGAGGCGGAGGTAGGTCAAAACGATGCGCGTGGGCCCCACTACCCACTAGGGCGCGCTAGAGGCCCCTGGCACGCCCTGGTGCTTAGTGGTCCCCTCTTTCGTCTTCTGGTTCCCTCCAAAGATCCCATGGTCTCCTATTGCCAGAAAAAAATCTCCAAAAAGTTTCGTGGCATTTGGACTTCGTTTGGTACTGATGTTCTGCATAGTCAAAAACAAGCAAAAAAAATAGCAACTCGCACTAGGCACTAAGCTAATAGGTTAGTCCCAAAAAATGATATAAAGTTGCTTGTAAATGTATATAAAACATCCAAGATTGATAATATACTAGCATGGAACAATAAAAAATTTTAGATACGTTGGAGACATATCAAGCATCCCCAAGCTTAATTCCTGCTCGTCCTCGAGTAGGTAAATGATAAAAGCAAAAAAATATGTGGAATTCTACCTACATATTCATCATATATTCTTTTCTTTTGTAGCATGGACATTTAGACTTGAATGGTTCAAAGCAATAGTCTATAATTTGACATGAAGACATCAATACTCAAGCATATCAACAAGCAACCATGTCTTTCATAATATCAATGCTAAAGAAAGTTATCCCTAGCCCATTATCCTCAATATCTGATCCATTCATGAAACCCACTCAAATATTAACTACATCCAATACACAAGTATGACAATAGTGTTCCCTAGTTGGTGCTTTATAAGAGAAGATGGAGACTCAACATAAAAATAAAAATTGCATAACAGTAAATAGACAGGCCCTTCGCAGAGGGAAGCAAAGATTTGTAGAGGTGCTAGAGCTCATAGCTTAAATTGAGAGATAAAATTGTTTTGAGAGGCATGCTTTTCCTGTCAATGAAAACGATCGAGAATTCTCAATATCTTCCATGCTAGACAAATTATAGGCGGTTCCCAAACAAAAAATAAAGTTTACTTCCTTTTCACCATTCTTTCACAATCCATGGCTAGCCGTATCCATGGGTGCCTTCCATACCAACACTTTCCAAGGAATTTATTATCATAGTATTTTTTTTTTCATTTCGGGACTGGGCATCCCTATTACCTGCCACACTCTCGTGTAGTGACAAGTGAATAAACACTCATCTTGAGAATAACCTACCTAGCATGGAAAATATTGACCACTCCTGCCGCTTCATGAGCGGTATGAGCACACAAAAAGGAAATTCATTTTGAAAATTAGAGTTGGCACATACAAACTTACTTGGAACGACATGGAAATACCGCATATAGGTAGGTATGGTGGACTCATTTGGCACAACTTTGGTTTAAGGAAATGGATGGACAAGCAGCATTCCCACTTAGTATAAATGAAGGCTAGCAGATAGATTGAGAAGCAACCAACCAAAAAACAAAAAATGATCATAAACATGCATTGAACATAACTAACACTGAATAATGCACCACAAGTAGGATGTAAATTCTTTGCACCAGAAGTAGATCTGATCATAAACTCACAATTCATCGTACCCCAACAAATACACCAGAAAAAAAAGTTACATCAAATAGATCTCCAAAAACATTGAGGAGAACATTGTATTGTAGATCAAAAAGAGATAATAAACCATCTAGATACCAACTACGGACCCGTAGGTCTGTGGTAAACTACTCACGCATCATCGGAGGGGCAGCAAGGATGATGAAGAGACCCTCTGTGATCGTTGCTCCCTCTGGAAGAGTGCCGGAAAAGGCCTCTAGATTGGATCTCGTGGTTTTGGAATTTGCACCTGCGGAAAAAGTATATTTCATTGACTCCCCTAGGGTTTTGGGGATTTTTGAGTATTTATAGAGGCGGAGGTAGGTTAAGAAGCTTCCTATGGGTCCCACTGCCCATCAGGGCGTGCTAGAGGCCCCTGGCGTGCCCTGGTGTCTAGTAGGCCCCACATGCCTCTTCTCGTCTGCTCCAGGTGCTTCCAGGGTCTCTTATCACCATAAAAAATCTCCAAAAAGTTTTGTGGCAATTGGACTTCGTTTGGTATTGATATTCTGCAAGTGAAAAACAAGCAAAAAACAGCAACTAGCACCGTGCACTATGTTAATAGGTTAGTCCCAAAAAATGATATGAAGTTGCTAGTAAATGTATATAAAACATTCAAGATTGGTACTTTAATAGCATAGAACAATCAAAAATTATAGATCCCCAAGCATATCTTTCAAAATATCAATGCTTAATAAAGCATCCCTAGCCCATTATGCTCAATCAATGATCCATTCTATATCCAATGCACAAGTATGATAATAAAATTTCCCTAGTTGGTGCTTTATAAGAGAAGATGGAGACTCAAAAAAATTGCATAAAAGTAAATAGATAGGCCCTTCACAGAGGGAAGCAGAGATTTGTAGAGGTGCCAGAGCTCATAGCTTAAATTGAGAGATAAATTTGTTTTGAGAGGCATGTTTTTCCTGTCAACAAAAACGACCGAGAATTCCCAATATCTTCCATGCTAGATAAATCATAGGTGATTCCCAAACATAAAATAAAGTTTATTTCCTTTCCACCATTATTTCACAATCCATGGCTAGCCGTATCCACAGGTGCATTCCATACCAACACTTTCCCAGGAATTTATTATCATAGTATTTTTTTTGATTTTGGGACTGGGCGTCCCTATTACCTACCACACTCTCATGCAATGACAAGTGAATAAACACTCATCATGAGAATAAAATAACTAGCATGGAAAATATTGGTCACCCCCTGCCACTTCATGAGCGGTACGGCCACACAAGACGGATATTCATTTTGAAAATTAGAGTTCGCACATACAAATTGACTTGGAACGACATGGAAATACCGCATATAGGTAGGCATGGTGGACTCATTTGGCACAACTTTGGGTTTAAGGAATTGGATGCACAAGCACTACTAGGGAAAACCTTATACACAAAAACTTACCAGTAGCGCGGGCTAAAAAGAAGCGCTACTACAATTTACCACTAGCGTGTGTGAAATAAACGCACTGCAGCTAAGTTCGTAGCAGTAGCGCGTCCCGAGAAAGAAGCGCTACTACTATAATTCGACTACTTTCTCGACAGGCTAGCAATAGTAGTAGCGTGCTTAAGAAAAGCGCGTTGCTGCTAAGACTATTGTAGTAGCGTGTTTTACGCAGAAAGTGCTACTGCTAAGGAAATCAAAATAAAATGAAAAACACATAAAAAAGTAAATGAAAATTAAATAAATAGAAAAAGGGGAAGGAAAAAAAGAAAATGTGAATGAAAATAACTGAAAAATAAAAATAAAGGAGAAAGGCGTAGCAACAGCGGGCTTTCTGGACACGCGCTATAGCTATCTTAGCAGTAGCGCTTGTTGCCATCCAACGCTATAGCTAATTTAACTATAGCCAACATAGCAGTAGCCCTTTTCCTGGAACGCGCTACTGCTACTTTTGACTTAACCACGCGTGGTTCTTCTTCCCCACGACCACTTCCCCCAAATCGAACTCGCGCGTCTGCTGTCGCTGCCGTCATCGCCCGGCCGCCGCGCATGCTCTGTCGTCGCCCTCCGCACGCCGTCGACGCCGCCCCCGACCCCGACCTCGACGCCGCCCCCGCCCCCGACCTCGACGCCCCCTACATTGCCGCCCTCCGCCGTGCGCCCGCCGCCCCGACCCCGACCCTGTCCCCGACCTCGACACCGCGTGCCTCTCTCCCTAACTCAGCCGGCGCCTGAGGTGAGCACACCCTCCTCCTCCTCCTCCTCCCCTACCTCTGCCTAGCTAGGGTTCTTAGGGTTAAATTTTAGAGTTCATCTAATTGGTTAGGGTTCATCAAATTAGATGCTAATTAGGGGAATAGTTGTTAAATAGAATTAGTTTTAGAGTTCATCAAATTAGTTAGGGTTAAATTTTAGAGTTCATCAAATTAGTTAGGGTTAAATTTTAGAGTTCATCAAATTAGTTAGGGTTCATTAAATTTTAGAGTTCATCAAATTAGTTAGGGTAAAATTTTAGAGTTCATCTAACTAGTTTTTTACTGTTTTTAGTAAGTGTTTAATAGAATTAGTAAGGAAATTAATGGAACTAGTTAAACTAGTTTATTTTTAGTAAGAACTAGTTAATTAATAGAACTAGTTTATTTTTAGTAAGAAAATTAATAGAACTAGTTGAATTATTTTATTTTTAGTAAAAACTAGTTTATTTTTATTCATAGTAAGTGCTTAACTGAACTAGTTGAACTAATGCAACTATTTTATTTTTAGTACAAAAATTAATAGAACTAGTTTACTTTTTTTAGTTAAAGCAATTATTCCCGCATCGACGTCAACGACGTCTATCCCGCATCCTCGTCATCGACTCGGTGGAGGAGGCCTGCTTGATCAGAGGGGCCATGTCTGAGACTGGGCTCCGCTGGGTTGGTACTGAGATGTGCTACCTTCCGGAAGGCGCAGCTTGGTGAGGAGCCAACCCGTCGTTGACCCGAACCTTCTTTGGTGGCGGTCGCTGCTACCTCTTGAGCATGCGTTAGTTTTCCCTTGAAGAGGAAAGGGTGATGCAACAAAGTAGCGTAAGTATTTTCCTCAGTTTTGAGAACCAAGGTATCAATTCAGTAGGAGACGACACACAAATCACCTAGAACCTGCACAAACAATCAAGAACCTTGCAACCAACGCGATAAAGGGGTTGTCAATCCCTTCACGGCTAATCGCAGAAATGAGATCTGATAGAGATAATAAAGTAAATATTTTTGGTATGTTTATTGTATAGATTGGAAAGTAAATATTGCAAAATAGTAAACGAGATGCGATGTAAATAAAAGAGATGTAGTATGATAAGAAAGAGACCCGGGGGCCATAGGTTTCACTAGTGTCTTCTCTCAAGATAGCATTTGTTACGGTGGGTGAACAAATTACTGTCGAGCAATTGATAGAAAAGCACATAATTATGAAGACATCTAAGGCAATGATCATGAATATAGGCATCATGTCCGTGTCAAGTAGACCGAAACGATTCTGCATCTACTACTATTACTCCACACATCGACCGCTATCCAACATGCATCTAGAGCATTAAGTTCATAAGAACGGAGTAACGCATTAAGCAAGATGACATGATGTAGAGGGATAAACTCAAGCAATATGATAAAACCCCATCTTTTTATCCTCGATGGCAACAATACAATATGTGCCTTGCTGCCCCTACTTTCACTGGGAAAGGACACCACAAGATTGAACCCAAAGCTAAGCACTTCTCCCATTGCAAGAAAGATCAATCTAGTAGGCCAAACTAAACCGATAATTCGAAGAGACTTGCAAAAATATCAAATTATTTATATAGGAATTCAGAGAAGAACCAAATAATATTCATAGATAATCTTGTTCATAAATCCAAAATTCATCGGATCTCGGCAAACACACCGCAAAAGAATATTACATCGAATAGATCTCCAAGAACATTGAGGAGAACTTTGTATTGAGAATCAAAGAGAGAGAAAAAGCCATCTAGCTAATAACTATGGACCCGAAGGTCTATGGTAAACTACTCACGCTTCATCTGAGAGGCAATGGTGTTGATGTAGAAGCCCTCCGTGATTGATCCCCCCTCCGGCAGATCGCCGGAAAAGGCCCCAAGATGGGATCTCACGGGTACAGAAGGTTGCGGCGGTGGAAAAGTGGTTTCGTGGCTCCCCTGGTGTCTCTAGGGTATAAGAGTATATATAGGCAAAAGAAGTACGTCGGTGGAGCTATGAGGGGACCACGAGGGTGGGGAGCGCGCCCTCCTGCCTCGTGGTGTTGGTGGGAAACGACACCTATGGGATCACAATAATCCCTACTACGGTTGTGGGCACGGGGTTGTGAGAAGAGCAGGATTAGCAATCAGCACAAGGATCGTTTACCCAAGTTCGGGCCGCGAGGATGCGTAAAACCCTAGTCCTGCTTTGGCGGGTGTATTGAGTGTTCTTGAGCCCTTGAACTAGCTATGGTAGTTGCATGGTTCAAAAGAGCCGAATCCCCCTCCAGTACGCCATGGGCCTCCTTTTATAGTTGAAAGGGGCTGCCACGGTGGCACACAGGAGGTGGAAAGGCCTACAGTGCTACGAGCTTATCACTCATATTACAGGACAAGGCGCATTTAATGCGTAGCTTAGGTGTCCTCTCGCTTTATCGGGAATGGGAGCGAGGCCCGTTCCGTCCATCGCTGCTCCCCCTCGCTTCGACACACGCCCTGGCCAGCGATGCATGCGACGCCATGTAGGCAGGCAAGCAGTTGAGGTGGCACGGTGGTGGAGCCATCACGAAGATCTGCATGCCGCCACACAGGCGTGTGCTGAGTTAGCCTGGAAGCTGCATGTTGCCATGCAGGTGCCTGCCCAGCTGGTTGGGCTGGCAGCTGCATGTGAACGGCGGTGGAGACTTGGTTGGTGTGGACCTGGCAGTGGCCCTGTTGACGCCCTTGGCTAGGGTCTCGCTGGGTGGCCCAACAAGGGTCTTGCCGGGTGGCCCGACAAGGGTCTTGCTGTGGCGCACTGTCGTCCCCGGCAAGGATCTTGCCGGGGGTCTTGTGGATTTCCTGGGCAAGGATCTTGTCGAGGATCGTTACCTTCCAATCCTCATCTGATCTTGAATATTCTTTGTCTTCACAAAGATCTGCATACCACCATGGAGGTGCCTCCCGAGCCCTGGGTCCAGTTGTAGTCATTGGTGATGTTGGAACCCTTGGGCTCAAGGGTGGCTCTCTCTGTTGGCATTGGGCAAGTTGCCCCGGCAAGGCTCTTGCCGGGGCCGCGGAGGTCGCCCCGGCAAGGGTCTTGCCGGGGGAGTCCACCTCGCCCTCCTGCTCTTTGGTGCTGCTGGTCTTGGCGTTGCCTTGTTTGATCATCTTGCGGCTTCGACTCCTCCCTTTTGCCCTGCTAAGTGTGGCTTCGGCCCGTGGCTCTGAGTGCCCGCGCACAAGTAAGGGGTACAAAGGAGTGCCCCTACTTTAGTACACCGATAGGAGCCCCCGGGCCTGGGCCACACATAGGCGCAACGCGTTATTGGGTCAGGCCCAAAATGGTGCGCGGGCAGGCGGGCGGTTTTTACCGTGGTAAAAACTTTTTATCGTTGAATGTGCGACATGGGGGTTGCGCGTGTGTGCGTGACCGAAGCACGCTGGTGTCATCTTGTGGTGGACAGTAAAGAGGCGGCTTGCATGTCTTCTCGAGGCCGCATGGCCACTGCTCATTTACTGCCCTTACTTGGGAACCGTCGCTCCACGCGTCCCATTGCACCCGTCTCTTGCGCCATGTTTGCTGCATGCATGATGCAGGGCGAATGACAAGCGCGTGGGATACAGGAAGCCGCGCGCGCGTGGGTTGATTCCCACGCGCCTTCAATTGACCGGGGAGGGCGGTCGATGGCCCCGCCCATTGTAACTTTGTCGAGCCGGATTGGCCGAAAGGGGCGGCCGAGCCTCGCCCCCGTCTCTTTATAAGGAGGGGAGCGGGAGGAACGGCGCCTCTCAGTACCTCACCATCCGCCTTTCCCCATCCCTGCTTCTTCCTTTCTTCTACCATGGCGAGAGGGCACGGTGGTGCTTCATCTGTGGCGGCGAGGGTCTCGGCTAGACAACGCATCGCTCCTCCCCAAGAGCTCGTAGCGGCGGAGCCGACCGTTAGAGGGAGGGGGAGGGGGCGAGGTCGAGGCCGTCGCGGTGGTCGAGGGAGAGGAGGACGGGGCGGCAGATCGGCCTCCCCTCCACCGGCGGCCCCTCCCCCGGTGGAGGGCCACGTCGGGGATAACCCTTACGAGTTCTTCATCAGGCTGCGCTAGCCGCCGTGCCGTCGTCTTCGCCTCCCGACCCCATTTGCGTGGGAGATGGAGCTGGACCTGCCGCAGGCGCTGCGGCTGCATATGAGGGGTTGTGGGAACAGCGGCACATGGGCCGACGTCGAGTTCCCCGCCCCTCACGTCATGTATCTTTGCCGAGGGTGGAAGACTTTTGCCCGCATCCACAGCCTGACGGAGGGGCTCACTCTCCATTTCAAATTAATGGAGAGTGGCCTCCTCTCCGTCAAGATCTTCGGGCACTTCGGGAATCGCGTAAGGTGCTGCATGGAGAGCTCCTCTAATGATGAAGATTCCTCCTCGAGTGAGAGTGGCGAGGAGGACAATGGCAGCGACAACAAGGGTAGCAGGCGGCAGGATGACGGGTCCGACTAAGCATCGGGCGCCGCTCCGGGCGACACCGGCGACCCCATCATCTGTGTCGCCGGCTCCTTGAAGTTCTCGGGGTCGTCTCCTTGGGCGGCTGGCGTTGGGAGGCTGTGGAACAGGAAGAGGGCGGGCAGCAAGGCCGTCAAGTCAGAGTACGCGGGCACCGACGCCTTCATCGCGTATTGACATCCTGCCGCCTCGTCTTCGAGCTCTTCCCCCGGCGCTGTCATCACGAGCCGGCCTATGGATGGCCATCGAGATGTTCTCTTGGTGCTTTCTGCCGCTCGTAGCTCGCCTAGGCACCCCTTTTGCCCCTTTTTGCTTCCTTGACCTGTCTCCTGAGGAGAGGGACAAGAAAGGGATTACGGGCATCTTATCTTTTTTTAGTCTGCAAGCCTTCGGGCCTTCGTTAAATTTAGAACTTGTAATCCCCTTGCTCATGTTTTTCATTTCATATGAACTGTACATGTACGGGATGTTTTTAATGAAAAAGGGATGTTTGCCGGGTTTTTCATTCGTGGGTGAAAACCCACGACGAGGAGCGAATCCTCGTTATTATTTAAGATAAATGTTTTTCGCCCGACAACAGGCCTTGCCGCCCCCTACTTTGCTCGACCTTTCTCGCACCCTTGGCGGAGGCAGGGATGAAGTGGGCTTAGGCTCCTCGTTCCATTTCTTTGCTGCTGCGACTACAACCAAATCTGGACTCAGGAGATAATCCTCGGGTACAGAAAAAGGGGAGCATGGTAGCCTAGAAATAAAACGAGGTTTCACATATCCCAGTTCCATACTGAAATGCATGATAGAGGATACAAGACTTATCTGGATCTACAGCCCCCAGCAACCTTGGCTTCCCGCGGTTGGATCCTTGTACTTGCAGCCCGCGGCAACTTTGGTTTGCCGGGGTCGGGACGCCGGTCCGTTCCCTTTCTTCCAAATAGCTCGGCAGAAGTGCTCATGTGCCCTGCGAACCAAAGAGGACAGAAAAGAGCAGAGAGACACGCACTCGACCTCTAAGCTAGGGGTTAGCCGCCGCTAAGCACTATCAACCCTAACCGAGGAAGAGACTTGTGGGGGATATACCCCGCGGTATGACCCGGCCGGAGTCGTAACCCGGCCGGGACTTGGTAAACCGGCGGGTGGTAAACCGTCAACAGTTAAGATAGATGGATAAGAAAGACGGTAAATCGGCGAGTGGTAAACCGGCAGGTGGTAAGGCAGATGGTAACACCGGCAGGAGTTAAGTCAGATGATAACCCGGCAGGTGTTAAGTCAATCATAAACCGACAGACCATGTTAAATTGGCAGACCATGTTAAACCGGCAGACCATGTTAAACCGGCAGACGAAAATAACTGGGTTGCCATGGGTTATGAAGCCCATGAAGGGAAGTCAAAATAGTTTAAGTCTTAGTCCGAGATGGACTCTACATGTAACCCGCCCCTTCAACTTATATAAGGAGGGGCAGGGCTCCCCAAAGAGGGAGGAAAACAAGAAACAATCTCTAGGGCTAGACACAACTAGAGGAGAGCCGGTTTACGGCGACTCCCACATGATGATAATGAGACCTAGCCTCAAACAGCATGTAGGGTTATTACCGGATGATGTTTCCCGGGGCCCGAAGCTGTCTAAATCTTTGTCTTGTGTGTTGCGTCTCTCGATTCTTCTCAACCCCTCTCAAGCTACCACATAGATGCGTTGGCCTTGCGACTAAGTCCTCACACTAAGGACATCTGCCGTGACAATACCACGACAGTTGGCGCCCACCGTGGGGCCTGTGCACGGTGGTGTTGAGTTCTTGAAGGGATGTCTCCCAGAGATCGAGAGGTTTGCAATTTTTCAGATGAAGAAGACCTGTTATTGCCAAGGATCTACATCCGCTTTACGTTCATCAGTCCGGAGTTACAGCCTGTGGGAGTTAAAGTCCAAAATCAAAAGAAGTTAGGGCTATGGTCTCTTGATGGCTACCGGCCGGCGATTCATCTGATTGTTTATGATCCGCCGAGCCCGATCTGATCTGCCATGTTTGTGTTGCTGCTATATATATGTGTTTTCAAGTCTCGAGGGTATCAACTGGCGACTACGGATACTTTTTGCTATAAAGCATCGCCCGGCGAACAGCGATCTGTTACTACTATTTTCTGTCATGAAGACCAGAATGAGTACTAGTAGTTCTTTGCAACACCAATCAATGGGCATTACGAGCTGGATCGGAGAAGATAATCAAAGAAAGGAAAGTCCCGGGCGAATGGTTCGTCAGTTTATAAAAGGAAAAACAAATCATCAAAGCAACGACGACTCGGATCAGATGGGGTCGTGGGTGTCAACTCGTTCCTGCAACCGTTGCAACTGTGCCTCGAGCCTACTTCCGAGCCGCTGCCGGACCAGTGCCGGGCCACCCCGGACTCACCTCTGTTGCCATCCAAGCCGCGGTTGTCTTCCCCTCTGCCCAGGCCTCACCCTGCGTCAGCCCGCCTCTACTGATGTGGCCGTAGGCACGCCGCAAGCCACAAACCGCCGGCCGCCTTGGTTTGCCTCTGCTACTACCCATCAGCTACGTCTCCGCTGGCCTTGCCTCTGCTTTGCCAAAGGGCCGTGTTAACCCGCCTTTTTTTTGAAAGACCCAACATGATCACTGGCTTCATTGATTTAGAAGAAAGAGGAGTACAAAGATTTGATCAAAACGACCCCGCCAAGGAAAACTACATAGCTAAATTTCTCCCAACAGATCCCTGAAAGGGGACTCAAATTTCTTGGCTCTTGCTAGCCTCCATTGCTCCAAATTGCTGCTGATTTTTGCACGTAAATATTGAGTACGTGGCAGTGACCCGTGAAAAGTGCAGTCATTCCTCTCCTTCCATATTTCCCACAGAATCATGATGATTGTCGATCTGATCACCCCTCTGTTTTGCGTAGTGGTCCGATTGATGATTTCCTGAACCCTCTGAGTAGAGTTTGAGGGGGTCCTGTCCAGAGGCGCCAGCGAGCAGCAGCCTGTTCGCCCTGCCGCATGTAGCCAAACTTCCCGCGCAAAACTGCAGTCCCAAAACAGATGTGTAGATGTTTTGAGGTTACGGAGACATAGTTGACACAAGTAGTTGTTGGTCCAACCCCTCCTTTGCAGCCGATCATTGCACCATAGTCTGTCTTGAAGAAGTAGCCACATGAACATCTTTAGTTTGTTAGGAGCCCACACCTTCGAGATTAGTTTGTTGTGGTTGGACAGTTCTGCCGGCTGGAACTAGTTGATGTATGCAGAGCTAGTAGTGTAGCAGCCATTTCTTGTGCCTTGCCATCTTATGAGGTTATCTTCATCAGTCCGCAGCACAATGTTAGCATTCTGGATCATGCGCCAGATGGAAAGGAATTCTGGGGCAATGGCCATTGTGTTTCCGTGCTGCAGGTCTTTGATCCATTGGTTGTTCCGGAGAGATGCATCGACACTTCTGTTTTTCCTTCGTGAATGATTGAAGACCGCCGGGAAGGAGATTGCTAGGGGAGAATCCCCTATCCAGTTGTCATACCAGAAACGAGCCTTGCGGCCATTTCCGATCCTAACTCTGGTTGCCAAGCTGAAGATTCTTCGTTCCTTCTCTGAGACCGGTAGGTCCAGCTGCGTCCAAGGTCTTCCTGGCTGCTCCCACGCCAGCCACTGCCATCTAAGACGAAGGGCAGTGCTAAATTTGTTGAGATCAAGGATGCCCAGCCCACCTTGCCGTGTCGGGGAGCAGACTCTAGACCAAGCCACCTTGCACTTTCCACCTGAAAGCTCCTCATCTTGGGTCCATAAGAACCGTCTTCGAGCCTTATAAATGTCTCTTAAGATCTTCTTAGGTACCTTGAGGACTGTCATGGCGAAGGTTGGTAGAGTGGAGAGCACACTACGGACTAGAACCCTCCTTCCTGCCAGATTGAGCAGCCTCCCTTTCCAACCCGCCAGGCGCGCTTTAATTCTGTCTAGCATGAACTGGAAGTGAGTCAGACGCAGCCTTGTTGTGGATATCGGAAGCCCGAGGTAAGTCATTGGGAAATCTATCATTGAGCCTCCAAAACTCTGAAGTACTTCCGGCAAGTTCACATTGTCGCATCTGATGGCGGCCACAGAAGATTTGCTTTGGTTTAGATGAAGCCCTATGGCCTCCCCAAAGTTTGCAAGCAGGCCTAGCAGCGTGTCCACCTCGGGCTTGGACGGGTTGGCGAAAATTACAGCATCATCCGCGTAGAGGCATACTCTCATGCTAGCTCCCCGGCCCAGCAAACAAGCCAACATCCCCTTCTCCATAGCTGTAGCCAGCAAGCGATGTAGAGGGTCAATGGCGAGGATGAAGAGTAGCGGTGAAAAAGGGTCTCCCTACCGCAGGCCCTGACGGTGCCAGAACTTCTCCCCAGGTTCGCCATTCATCAGGACTAAAGATGTGGCCGTTGACAGCAGCATGGTTGTCCAGTCCCTCCATCGTGAGCTAAAACCCAGCCTTTGCAGTAGCTCTAGCAGGTATTCCCAGGAAACTAAATCGAAGGCCTTTGTAATATCCAATTTGAATAGTAGAGCCGGTTTTCGTTCTCTGTGAAGCAATCTGACACAGCCTTGCACGTACTGGTAGCTATCATGGATACATTTGCCCTTCTGGAAAGCGGTTTGCGCCGGTGAGATCAAATCCTTGAGCTTGACAGCCAGTCGCAGAGGTAGCACCTTTGCAATGAGCTTCGAGATGGAGTGGATCAGGCCGATGGGCCTGAAATGGCACAACTCCGTTGCCCCGTCCCTCTTTGGCAACAGAGCAATGAACGCGGTGTTGATTTCCTTCAAATTTGCTCCCGCTAGGTTATAGAACTTTTGAAAAACTGCCATGATGTCGTCTTTAACCGTGCTCCAACAGGCCCTAAAGAAACGCCCAGTGAATCCGTCCGGTCCCGGCACCTTCTTCGCCGGCGAGGCCAGCACTGCCGCCCAGACCTCAGGTTCAGTGAAGGGGAGGTCAAGCCCGGACATGTCGATCATCGGCAGATCCATCTCATCCCAATTCAGGGTGCATGAGCGCTGTCGACTTTGTCCTATGGATTCAGAGAAATGATCGCGCGCAGCCGAGGCCTTCTCTTGATGGTCTGTTATTTCAGCATTGCCCAATCTGACGGAATGGATGTAGTTCTTTCTCCTTCTTGCTCTGATTTTTGCATGGAAGAATTTTGAATTTGCGTCTCCCGCTTTGAGCCACATGATCCTGGACACCTGCCTCTTTCTTGCTCTTTCTAACGCAGCTAACCCAAGTACCTTCAGTTTAAGCTGCTTGCGTATCAGCCGCTCTTGGTCCGTCAGGTTGTGAGATTCCTGCGCTACGTCCAACTGCAGGATCACAGCGTTTGCAATGTGGAATTGCAGTTTTGCGCCTCTAAAGAGCGACCTACTCCAGATCTTCAGATCGGCTGCAACACTTTGAAGCTTTCTGCTAATGCGGATGAAAGGGCAGTCATGATCTACCGGCCGATCCCAGGCGTGCTGCCCCGTTTCCTGAAAGTGAGGGAAACGTGGCCAGAAGTTTTCAAACCAAAATCTAGCCTTCCTGATCGGGGGGGGGGGTCCCATTAGCTAATAATAGAGGACATTGATTAGAGAAAGAGGTTGATGCCGCCATGAGCATCACATCCGGAAATAGGTCTTCCCATGCCAGGTTACAAAAAACCTTGTCGATGCTGCATAAGGTTGGCGATTCTCTTTCGCTACTCCACGTAAAACGTCTATTCCTGCATTTGACCTCTCTGACTCCAGCAAGATCAATCGCCTGTTCAAAGCGGCCGATCATCCTTCTGTTAATCCTGCCGTTGTTTTTGTCCCACGCCTGATAGATCATGTTAAAATCCCCGTTGAGCATCCAAGGTTCAGAGGGGGGAGGTGCTACGCTGGCTAGTTCAGTTAGGAAATTTTCTTTTTGGTCATCCTCTGAAGGACCGTAGACAGTAGTCATCCAAAAGAACTCGTTGCTGCCGATGATCTCTACTCTAACCATAATGGAGAAACTAGCGATCGAATGCATAGTGACGTTGACCAGGTTCTTATCCCAGAAGATGGCAACACCTCCTCTAGTTCCTATCGCAGGAAGAACAATGCAGCCCTGAAGCGAAGGCCCTCCCACCTCTACTGCTAGCTGCATGGACCATGACTCGATCTTCATTTCCTGCAGGTTAAGGATCGCAACTTTGTTTGCGCCTGCAACCTCGCAGACGGCCGTGCGCTTTGCCGGTGAGTTTAGGCCCCTCACATTCCAAGACATGATTCTGAAATTTGCATCAATCATGTGGACAGGAGATATCTCTTCGTCGACTGATCTCACTACTGAAAGAACCATTACAACTACATGAAGGACACACACACATGCCGTGCACACCTGCGGGGAGCGACGCCAGCCACCAATAGGCCCCAAATTCCGACGCCAACTAGCTAACACCATCTTACCTTGAGCACTACACATGGAAATAAAACCTAACTCGAACTGGTCTAGAACCAGCCGTCGACGAAGACTAACTAGGACGACTAACATGATCACATAGCAAGGACCTCCTCGTCGCTCGCCCCGGCCATGCCGGCAGCGATCTTCAGTGCCTCGTAGTCCAGACCAGTGAGTTTGGAAATTGCAGCAATATCCTTAGTAGTCAGCGGCTCCTGAAAGCGCTTGAGAAGATCGGCGACAGCCTTGGGCGTCATGTTGTCCTTTGGCCCGAGCATGACGGCGCCTCACCTCCTGCTCTGCGTGCCTGCGCTAAACCGGCCACGGCCTCTCCCTGCTTCCAACCCGCCGTCACAGACGCGCGTTGAGCCGCTGCCGCTCGGTTTCTGTCGCCGGATCACCCCCGTCCCGCCTGTCTGCTCGTGGCCTCTGGTCATCACCTGTTCGCCAGCCCGCTGGCCACCACGTTGAGTCGCCGGCCGTAGATCCCAATGAACTGTTGTCTGCCTCAACATCCATCACTGATGAGCTGTATCTTTGTCCTCAAACCGGCTCTGTGCCTTTTCTGCCGCCTTACGCCGTGGCCGGCGGTTGGTGCCGGGCCACGCTGGACTTGCCTACCTTCACCTCCGTTGCCTTGCCACGCCGGGTCACTGTCGTCATGCTCGATGCTGTTCCATAAGCCGTTCTGCATCCGAGCTGCTCCGGCGCCGAGCCGCCACACTTCTCCCGCAAGTTGCTGACGCCCGCTGTTGCGTCCGTTGTTGAGACGCCGCTGGGCGGTCGCGGGACCACCAATTCGCCGCCGCCGAGCCGCCGCCGAGTGCCGTGACCCGCCTACTTCGGCCAAAGAATCATCATCGAGCACTTCCTTCCATCGGAGCTGCTGTGAGCCACCGCTCCGCCTCGCTGCCATCCCGGTGTTGAACCACCACCGGGTCAAGTTGACCCGGCCTCCCCGTCACCACTACTGCCGAAACCTGGAGTCGCCCCGTGACCCTGCCACGATCCGGCCTCGCTGCTTTAAACCGGCGCCCCTGAGCTGCCACCTCCAAGTCGCCATGTGCGCCACATCGTTCCGAGCCACAAGCCACCTCCACTTGAGGGCCGGCCTGCCGGTTCAGTCGTGCCTCGCCTCCTCTGGGTCACCATCATCGACCCGCAGCCGCGCTTTTCCAACCCGCCGCCGGTTCAGTCATGCCTCGCCTCCTCTGGGTCGCCATCACCGACCCGCAGCCACCTCAAACTGCCGTCGCCTTCACATCCGAGCCACCATGGCGTGGTCTGACAAAGCAAAGGATGGATTGTCCGGAGAGTGTTTCTTGTACTATGACAAGGAGGAGGAAAGCTTCTCTTCTCCATAATTGTTCTGAGGTCACTTGCCAGTACCCAAAATCAGCTCCAACTCTACACTTGTTTCTGAATTTGGACACAACCTAATAAGATCGAAAAGCTCAAGACAAGATGGTGCTGCAATCGTAGTGTTTCCAACAAGCCGCCTCCGCAGTAAATCGCCGTTGGGGCCATGAAAGTGCGTTATGTCGACTAGAGGGGGGGTGAATAGGCGATTTTTATGAATTCTTCACTGAGGAATTTGCTGGTGAGGAAATTCCTTAGCGAAGAACTACTTGCAGCGGAATAAGTACTCAGAAGTAAGCATAACAGAATACAAGCATGGTCATCATGATGAAATGAAGACAAGCACAGAGTACAGAAAGCGTAATCACAGGATAACACAAGATGAAGACAAACAGACTGAAGAAATTGAACTGAGGAAATTGAGAAAGTCTTCAGTCAAAGTCTTCAAGCACAGATATGAACAAACACTCAACACAGTAATGAGGAAATGAAAGGGTTGAGGAAATAGAACCAGTTAGTTGGTGAAGACAATGATTTGGTAAACCAATTCCAACTGCTGTCTTAGTTGTAGGTCTGGTTGGAGCGGCTGAGTATTTAAACTCGAGGACACGCAGTCCCGGACACCCAGTCACTAAGCCGCAACTTAGGACACCCAGTCCTCACCGTATTCTCCTTGAACTAAGACCATGCAGGCCTTGTCCAATCACTCATGGTAAGTCTTCAGGTGACTTCCAAACCTTCACAGACTTGGTCACTCGGCGATCCACAATTCCTCTTGGATGCTCTAGACCTTGACGCCTAACCGCCTAGAAGAAGCACAGTCTTCAAAGGTAACAAGCGTCGGATCCATGCAGGATCAATTTCTTCAGTGATGCTCAATCACTTTGGGTTTGTGGGGGTTTGGTTTTGGGAATTTCCTCACTTGATGATTTTCGCTCAAAGTCCTCGGAGGATGGGTTGCTCTCAAATGACAAGTGTCAAGTTCTCTTGGAGCAGCCAACCAGCTAGTGGTTGTAGGGGGCGGCTATTTATAGCCTAGGGAGCAGCCCGACATGATAAGACATAAATGCCCTTCAATGATATGACCGTTAGGTGGATAAGATATTTTGGGACAGCCGGCGCGCAACACATCAACGGTCGGAAATTTGACTCTCAAATTCCTCAGGGCTATCATGTTCCTCACTGTGTAGGCAATTCGCACTGGCGAATTCCTAACTCCTCAGTCAGAGCAAGGTCCTTAGTGACCAGAAGAACTGCATCTCTGTCACTGAAGAAAATGACTGAACTGTATGAGATTTCCAATGGCTTCACTCGAAGGGATTGGTAGGTGTAGGATTTTGAGTTGAGCATCACATGGAATTTTTTCCTTAGTATTTCCTCGACCCCCTTTAACAGTACGGTGTTTCCTATGACTCAAGAAAGAGAAAATGAAACTACGAAAACAAAAGTCTTCACGCTCCATGTTCCTCAAATGAATATCAAGTCTTCAAGGTCACACCAATTTCTTCACTTTCAAAGTCTTCAGAAAGTCTTCAGAATATCAAAGTCTTCAGTCGAAAAACTTCATTTTAGGGGTCGACTTTCTCTGTAAATATCAAACTACTCATAGACTTATAGATCTGTGTACACTCACAAATGCATCAGTCCCTTAACCTATAAGTCTTCAATACACCAAAATCACTAAGGGGCACTAGATGCACTTACAATCTCCCCCTTTTTGGTGATTGATGACAACATAGGTTAAGTTTTCAACGGGAATAAACATATGAAGTGTAAATACTGATATTGAGGAATTTGATTGCAAGATATAGAAGAACTCCCCCTGAAGATGTGCATAGTGAGGAATTTGATGTTGAGGCAATGCACATTTGAAGAGTTGAATCATGGAGATCTCCCCCTATATCTTGTAATTCATACACGCATTTGATATATAATATGAAGAATTTGAAATGCATGATGAAATATGGTGCCTGATGAAATTCAGCATGCGTGCAATAATATTAACGAGGAATAAACATGCAGAATAGCACATCAAAAGTATCAGAGCACAGTCAAAAGTATCAGGGCACCATCAGGTTTAAGATTACAACTCGATCCAATAAAAGTTTTGGAGGAACGAGAGTTGTAACTTAGAAAAACGCCCATAATATAAACCCGCTTGAAGACTAACTCAGATTTCTCCCCCTTTGTCATCAAATGACCAAAAGGATCGAAACTGAGGACTAACGCCCCTGAAGAATTTCAAGTTGATGGAGGAGCGCCAGCGTTGTCGGGGTTGTTTGTTGTAGCAGGGCCTGCCGCAGTGTCGTCCAAATCTTCATATTCATCAGTTTCGCGCGATGAAGAATAAGAGCTGGCCACCAGTGGAGGAACTTTGACCCTCTTGAATTTCTTCGGAGGAGGTGCAGACCAGTCAAATTCTTCCTTAAGACCCATAGTCTTCAGTTCTTCAGCGCTATAAACATGAGCGAGAACAGCCCAGGTGCGGTTGAGGGTTTCATGAAGGTAGTAGTGGTTCTTCTTCACTGCATTATGTGTTGAGGTCATGTTGTGAAGAATTGCACCAAACTGACGCTTTACCCATTTGTGATTGCGATCAACCTTCTGATGAAGACTGAGGAGTAACTCACGATCAGTCATCACCCTAGGTGCTGTTGCTTGAGGATTTTGCTTGGCTGAGGTATTTGCGGCAGTGTCATGTGTGGCAGAGTCGTCATTGGTAGAATAAGATGTAGCCAGACGAAATTGACCATCCAATGGACGAGTGCCTTCATCGATCACAGCAACTGCCTTGCCTTTATCATCAGATGATGAACCTGGTCGCTTGAGGACTTCAATGGGAGGCAAGTAGCTACCATGGTTCAGAGTGTCAGCCTTGTAATTCAGTGAAGATCTTGCCCTTATGAATCTCATAATCCAAGGCGCATAGGGCTTCAGCTCGTATGGTGACATAGCAACATTTGCCAGAGTCCTCATGAAGAAATCATGGAAGTTGACGGGAACGCCATGAATGATGTTGAAAAGCATGTTCTTCATGATGCCAATGACATCTTCATCATTTGAGTCATGGCCTTTGATAGGACTCATTGTCTTTGTCAAAATGCGATAGACAGTCCGAGGCACATAGAGCAATTCCTTGACGAGGAATTTGGTTCGTGGGGCCTGCCCTAGCTTCAAAGGCTTCATGAGCACTTGCATATAGTGATTTGTCAGTTCAGGGTCATTGTAGATGCAACGTGCACTATCATGGGGAGGATCAAGAGGAAGGACACGAAGCAATTCAGTTGCTGGTGCCTTATAGTGAGTGTTTTCGGTCATCCAATCCAACACCCATGAATTGACATCTTCAGCGTCTCCAGTGATATGCAGTGTGGCGTAGAACTGAAGAATGAGTTCTTCATTCCAAGCGCAAATGTCAGTGCAGAAATTCAGTAATCCTGCATCATGAATAACATTGAGGACTGGCTCAAAGCATGGCAGAGATTCCACATCCACATGAGGAATATGTTCATGATCGAAGATTTTGTCCTTGTCAAAGAGCACTGAGGAATAGAAGTTGGCTTGACTAGCAGTCCAGAAACGCCTCTTCCTTATGTGAGCAGAGTCATATGGATTATAGTCAGTGAAGAACACATGCTCAGAAAAGAAGTCTTCAGCCTTGAATTTTTGCTTGCTTGAGAGCGGATTCTTCGGTTTGGGCAGAGGAGTGTCAGTGATTTGCAGCACAACCTCAGGAATCGCGAGCTCAGGTTCTTCAGGCTGAGGAATTTCTGGTTCCTCTTCTTGTGCAACTTGATGATCAGCAGCAGCAGGTTCTTTAGCACTAGCGGTTGGAATTTCCTCATGAACAGATGGAGTGGGATGACTTTCTTCAAAGCCCATCTGAACTGTGGTTGCCGGGGACTGAGGAATTTGTTGGATAGGTGTGAATGGAGGAGTATTGGGATGCTGACTTTCCCAAAAGTCATCGTTCATCATAGGTGTGGTGCATCCAATATCCACATCTTCATCTTCAATTTCCTCAACACCAGCCTCTTCAGCTGTGAACTGAGACGGAGGTGAGGAAAGGACTGGCGTTGAAGGGTTTGCGTCCACTTCAATTTCATCATCAAGCTGCTCTGACGTAGCAGCAGAATGGTTTTCTTCATCATATCCACTTGGGATCTTGTAGTCTTCTCCATAAGGAACAATTTCCTTTGATGACATGGAGGAAATTGGAACAACATCAATAGGATTTTCAAGAGAGCTGGTCATTGGCTTCATCTTCTTCGCAGCCGAAGAATTTGACGCAGCTGATGCCTTCCTTTTCTTCACTGCAGCTCGCTCTGCAGCCTTGGTTTTCTTCACTTCATAGGCAGAAGGAAGAATTGGAGTTGGTGTAGGCGCGGGAGGAGCTGAGGAATCTGGTTGATTTTCTTCAGGCGCAACTGGTGCAGTTGCCCTGATCTCTTCAGTTTCTTCAGGCGCACCACTAGTGGATGCCCTGGCAATTTCTTCAGCGGCTGGGATGGAGTCATCAGCCCTGGAACTTGTATTTTCATCAGCAGGCTGAAAGTCATCAGCGGTGCTGGCATGTTTCTTCAGCAGGCTGAGCAGAGTCTGCCACCTGAGGGTTTTCTTGTTGCGATGGGGCTGCAACAGTTGTCATTTTCTTCGTCAGGTTGACGAATCTCACTTTGGCTCCTTGCCAATCAGCATTGTATGCATCAAAGTCTTTGCTGAGGGCTTGGATTTCAGATTGAGCCTTGAGAAGTTCCTCAGGTGTCATTCTGACAACATTTTTCTTCAGGACCTTCTCCTTTCTGTATTGAGCTCTCTTTATCTCTCTTGCCTTCTCAAATTTCCATTTCTCTTGAGTGATGAAATGGGTCAGCATGTGACTTTGACCGGGAGTCAGAGGCAGATCAGGCATTGGAGTGTTTGGATCCTTGTGCCAGAGATCAATGTAATCGAGGATCTTCTTCGGATCCAAAAGCAGTGGCACAGATGTGCCTTTGGCTCTAGCGGCCTTCACTTGTCTGTCTCTGATGATTTCTGCAAGTTCATCATCAGAAGCTTCATCATCAGAGGGCACTTGGAATGCGACTTGTTTCTTCCTTGGACTTGGCCGAGGACCGCGTCTAGCTGTTGCTTTTGTCTTCAACAATGTAGGGCCTGATGAGGACATTGGTGCAGCTGAGGAACTCACTGAGACACCAGAAGCAATTGAAAAACCCGTAGTCCTTTGACATGTAGCTAGATGCACAGGAGTTGAGGACTTTGGTGGAATAGTAGCAGTCTGAGGAATTTGCCGTGAGGGCATTGCTGAGGAACTTGGCCGTGAGGGCGCTGTTGGTGAAGCACTTGGCTTGCGAGCAGGCTTCTTTGGCATTGATTTCCTCGGCTTGACCGAGGTCTCAGCAGCAGCAGCAGTGGCAGAATCCTCATTGAACTTCTTCACTGCCTCCTTGGCTTGTCTTGCCAATTTGGCTTGGCGCTTAGCCCATTCTTCAGGAAAGTCCTCACCACTTTTGATGCTAGTGGGATCAGCTTCTTGGCCAGGTGCCAATGGAGCTCTTGGGCATGGAGGATTGAGGGCGAATTTCTTCATGTACTTTGGAGTAACATATGGATATTCCCTCCATTCTCTTGCCCATCTCCGTTCAATCCTCTGTATGCGCACCTTACGCTGATTTTTGTTCTCTTTGCCAAACTTGGCTTCATCAGGTGTGCAATAATCCTTGTATATGTCATCAGGGATCTCGAAAGCAGTCATGACCTCAGGCCTCTTTCCTCCTTTCTGCGGTCTCTTTCCTTCAGCCATATTCTTCAGATGAGGAATTTGAACAATAGAGCACTCTGAAGAAGTATGCAATTTTTCTTCAAGGAACGCCGAACTAAAGAACACGACGAACTGAGATGAACAGAGGTGAAGTTCGTCAAGTTAGATCTCCCACGCCCTAACTTGGTAGAGGGAGACAGCTACGGCGGCAACGGAGTGAAGATTTCCACAACCGGCACGAGTACGACGGCGACGAGGTCGAGGCAGCGAAGCTCTTCCTCACCGGCGACGATGGAGTAGCGGTGGCGCTAGGGTTTGAGGAGCTCAAGCGAGAGACAGCGACCGGGCGGAGTAAATGAAGTGAGGAAGGGGAGAAGGGTATTTATAGCCACGGTGAAAAACTGTTCGCCCGAAGATTTTGGGACGAACATGCCCCTGCCCTTTCTCCTTCACGCGACATGTGTCACCCACGTACTGAGCAGATGAGATCGTGTAAGATCGTGGGTGAATATAATAATGCATCGTGGGATGCGGAATGGTTTGAGCGGTAAAACCGAAAATCTGGATAAGATTTGTTTTAAAGTTTCATTCGCAATTTCTTCAGCTGACAAGGACACAGTGAAGATTTTGAACGAGTTTCAATTAGAACGCACATGAAGAATTTATGAATAGATTGGGTTGAGTATAGCATAGAGGGGGAAGGGTCCGATCACATTCACTTAGCAGAAAACACAACTTGAAGAAATAGCCATAAGTGAATGCTGTAGAGGACATAAACTCCTATATATATATATATAGCCATTGAAGAACAACGACGGAAACAGTGAAGATTTTGTAAAGTTGAAGAATTTGAAAAACTGAAGAATTTCAAAAATGAAGAAAAACTCAAATTGAAGATTTTCAACTTTTTGTGTGGTGGCGTGTCCCACCGTATAAGAATGATGATTTCAGACACCGCATACAATTGTCATAGGGTTCTGAGAATCAAATTCTTCATTAATTTCTTCACACTTAGAGTGTTATTCTTCATTGATTGAAGAAAAACGTTTCTTCATGTGTTGCACATCTAAGTCATCAATTCTACATAAGGGTTAGGATGTGTGTCCTTTTCAAAGAACATTCGAAGATTCTAAGATATTTAGCTCACACCGCAACTTGCTAAATCTCTTCTCATCCAAGGGCTTAGTGAAGATATCAGCTAGCTGTTCTTCAGTCTTCACATGCTCGATGGAGATGTCGCCCTTCAACACATGATCACGAAGAAAATGATGACGAATCTGGATGTGCTTTGTCTTCGAGTGCTGAACTGGGTTGTGAGCAATCTTGATGGCACTCTCATTGTCGCAGAGGAGAGGCACATTCTTCACGTTGACGCCATAGTCCTTGAGGGTTTGCTTCATCCAAAGCAGTTGAGCACAGCAAGAGCCAGCAGCAATGTATTCAGCTTCAGCAGTAGACAGTGATACGCAGTTCTGTTTCTTCGAGGACCAACAGACCAAAGATTGTCCGAGGAAATGACAAGTGCCAGATGTTGACTTGCGGTCCACACGATCACCAGCATAGTCAGAGTCAGAATATCCAATGAGATCAAAAGCAGAGCCCTTGGGGTACCATAATCCTAGTGTTGGTGTGTGAGCTAGATATCGAAGAATATGCTTCACAGCCTTATGGTGTGATTCCTTCGGTGCAGCTTGAAATCGGGCACACATGCAAACACTAAGCATTATATCTGGCCTAGATGCACATAAGTACAATAAAGAACCAATCATGGAGCGGTATACCTTGTGATCGAAGTCAATACCATTTTCATCAGTGCATAGATGGCCATTTGTGGGCATAGGAATTTTGACGCCTTTGCAATCTTGCATGCCGAATTTCCTCAGTACATCTTTGAGGTATTTCTCCTGAGATATGAATATGCCATTGCGCTGCTGACGAATTTGAAGACCTAAGAAGAATTTCAACTCTCCCATCATAGACATTTGATATTCTTCACTCATCATATAGGCAAATTCATCACTATAATGTTGGTCAGTACAGCCAAAGATAATATCATCAACATATATTTGGCACACAAACAGTTCACCATCATAAGATTTAGTAAAGAGAGTAGGGTCGAGTGAACCGGGTGTGAAGCCATTCTTCACGAAGAATTCCTTCAATGTATCATACCACGCCCGAGGGGCTTGCTTGAGGCCATAGAGGGCCTTATTAAGTCTGAAGACTTTGTCAGGATTCTTTGGATCTTCAAAACCTGGGGGTTGAGCAACATATACTTCTTCCTCAAGCTTACCATTGAGGAATGCACTTTTCACATCCATTTGATATAAGGTGATATCATGATGGTTAGCGTAAGCAAGTAATATGCGAATAGCCTCAAGTCTAGCAACAGGTGCAAAAGTTTCATCGAAATCAATTCCTTCAACCTGTGTGTAGCCTTGAGCTACCAATCGTGCCTTATTCCTCACCACAAGGCCATTTTCATCTTGCTTGTTGCGGTAGATCCACTTTGTGCCAATGATATTATGCTTGCGAGGATCTGGGCGATTGACCAGTTCCCAGACATTGTTAAGCTCGAACTGATGTAATTCTTCTTGCATAGCCTGAATCCACTCCGGCTCCAGAAATGCTTCATCTACCTTAGTGGGCTCTGTGATAGAGACAAAAGCATAGTGCCCACAAAAGTTAGATAAATGTGAAGCTTTTGAGCGTGTGAGAGGACCTGGTGCGCTAATGTCATCGATGATCTTCTCTACTTGCACTTCTTTTGCAACGCGAGGATGAGCTGATTGTCGCTGAGGATTTTGATCAGCACCATTTCCTCAGGATTTTCTTCAGGTGCATCAGCTCGACGTTCTTCATGAACAGAAATGAATTCTTAAGCAGATTCTTCAGTTGGAATGACATCCTCAGTTGCCTTGAACTTGATAGAATCCTCAGGTGCTGGTTCATCTAACACAGAAGGTAGGTGCTCTCTTTGCGAGCCATTAGTTTCATCGAACCGCACATCTACAGTGTCAACAATCTTGTGAAGAACAATGTTGAAGGCTCTGTAGGTGTGCGAGTCCTTTCCGTAACCAAGCATAAAACCTTCATGTGCTTTCGGTGCAAATTTAGAGTTGTGGTGAGGATCTCTAATCCAACATTTAGCACCGAAGACTTTGAAATAACTCACATTGGGTTTCTTGTCAGTGAGGAGTTCATAGGCCGTCTTTTTGAAGAATTTGTGAAGATATACTCTGTTGATGATGTGGCACGCAGTATCAATTGCATCAATCCAAAACGCTGAGGCGTTTTGTATTCATCAAGCATAGTGCGAGCCATCTCAACAAGAGTTCTGTTCTTGCGCTCCACGACGCCATTTTGCTGAGGAGTATAGGGAGCAGATAACTCATGAGTAATACCAAGTTCATCAAGATAGGCATCAAGACCGGAATTCTTGAACTCAGTTCCATTGTCACTTCTGATGTGCTTGATCTTCACACCAAAGTTGGTTGAAGCCCTCGAGGAAAATCGTTTGAAGACTTCCTGCACTTCATGTTTGTAAGTAACAATGTGTACCCATGTATATCGAGAATAATCATCAACAATGACAAAACCATATAGAGATGCATCATTAGTGACTGCTGAGTAATGATTAGGTCCGAAGAGGTCCATGTGAAGCAATTCGAATGGACGGGTAGTGGTCATGATAGTCTTCGCTGGATGCTTGGCCTTGGTCATTTTTCCAGCTTCACAGGCTCCGCATAAGTGATCCTTGAGGAATTTGACATTCTCAATGCCAATGACATGCTTCTTCTTCGCAAGCGTGTTCAAATTCCTCATGCCTGCGTGACCAAGTCGTCGATGCCATAGCCAGCCTTCTGAAGCTTTTGCAAGTAGACACACGGCTGGTTGTGGTCCTGTAGAGAAATCAACAATATACAAATCTCCTCTCCTAAAGCCTTCGAAGACTTTGGAATTGTCAGCTTCCATAATCACAACACAGCGATACTTGCCAAAGACAACAACCATATCAAGATCACAAAGCATTGAGACTGACATGAGATTGTATCCTAAGGACTCAACAAGCATGACTTTGTCCATGTGTTTATCCTTAGAGATTGCAACCTTACCAAGACCCAATACCTGACTTTTGCCTTTGTCAGCAAAGATGATATGCTTCAGAGGTGACGGTGATAAGGGAGCATCCATCAATAGATTCTTGTCACCAGTCATGTGATTTGTACATCCACTATCGAGGACCCATTCAGTAGTTTTGGGTTGATCATCCTGCAGATGAATTAGTGTAGCTTACAATCTCATATGCTTCATCAGTGAAGAATATGATATCAAGTTCATCAGATGAATTTCATCAAGCAGTAAACAGATATAGCAGTATGAGGACGTGTGAAATGAAAGTTCATTTCATCATGATTCGCCTGCGTCCTTTCAGGCATTTTGTCAGGTCCCCAGCAAATTCTTCAGACGTTAAAGCACGTCTGGAGACCTGACCCTGCAGAAGAGATTAGTTCTTTTTCTTCACCACCCACATCTGAAGGGGTGGCAAAGAATTCATCACTCTGCGAGCACCATATGAGAAAGGTGGCAAAGATGCCAAACCATTTCGTTTCACATAAGAGGGGTTAGGGTAAGCATATGAATAAGCAGAGAAATTCTTCGAGGACTTATGAACATAATGGTTTGAAGAATAATGCACATATTCATAGCCCTTAGCTCTACCCTGCGAGACAGAGTTGTTAGCACGATGATAATCATATGAGGACTTTGATCCTTTTGAGGAATTTGATCCATGTGAGGAATTTGGTCCGTATGAGGACTTGGATCCATATGAAGAATTTGGTCCATATGAAGAATTTGATCTGGGGTTCCTGTTCTTCACAGGTGGTGTCATGAGGACATTCACCTGAAGACTTTCAAGCAACTTTTGGGAACCCAGATTTTCTTCATAGGGGAACCGTTCCTGCAGTTAGTGCCAACATATCTAGCAAATACTTCACCATTCTGATTTTTGAACAGTTTATAGTTGGAGTCAAATGACTCATCAGAAGAATGAGGAGATTCACATGTAAAGCCAGATAAGTTAGATGGATCAACTGGAGGTCCCTTTGCAGCAACCCATGAGGTTTTGGGGTACTGCTCAGGCTTCCAATATGTTCCATCAGCATTGAGTTTCCTCTCAAAGGCAATACCCTCTTTCCTAGGGTTTCTGTTGAGGATCTGCTTTTTAAGCACATCACAAAGAGTCTGATGCCCTTTGAGGCTTTTGTACATGCCTGTCATGTACAATTCCTTCAGCCCTGCATTGTCAGTGATACTAGCAATGTCCTCAGATGAGGAATTAGTGATAGCAGAGGCAGATGAAGAATTTGTAACAGTTGAAGCATTTGAACATTCAGGTGAAGAATTAGCAGATTCACGTTCAATGCACTTTAAGCATGGAGGAACAAATTCTTCCTGAGAAGCGCTGATTTGTTGAGCTAGTAATGAATCGCGCTCCTTCTGAAGATCTTCATAACACACTCTTAGCTTTTCAAGATCTTCCTTTCTTTGAAGAGATTCAGAGGAAAGCTTCTCGTGATCTTGCTTTTCTTGAAGAAATTCATAAGAAAGTTTCTCATGATCAGATAAGAGAGTGTTATGATGACTTTGAAGGTTATCAAACCTAGACTGAAGTCTCTGAAGATTTTCAGTCAGGGCTTTAGTGCGATCCATTTCTTCACCCAACATATCATCACTTTTGTCTAGCATGTTTTGAACCTTTTCAAAAGCCCGTTGTTGTTTTACAGCAATCTTAGCAAGTTTAGAGTAGCTGGGCTTGAGATCCTCATCAGATTCATTTTCACTAGATTCAGAGGAGTTGTATTTGAGTACCTTTGCACCTTTCGCCATGAAGCAATAGGTGGGAGCGTAGCCATCATTATCTTCATCAGGCTTGTCGGTGGGGTCAGTTTCTTCAGTGTTGAAGATGGACTTGCTAACGAAAGCAGTAGCGAAGGCCAGACTCGCCACACCAGATTCAGATTCTTCAGACGCCTCCTCTTCATCATTTTCCTCAGATTCAGCTTCAGAGTCCATTTCCTTGCCAATGAATGCCCGAGCCTTCTTGGAGCTGCTCTTCTTGTGAGATGAAGACTTCGAGGATTTTGATGACGAAGATTTTGACGATTTCTTCTTTTTCTTTGCATCATCAGAACTGTAATCCTTGTATTTCTTCTTCTTCATTTCCTTTTCCCACTGAGGACAATCTTGAATGTAGTGACCAGGTTTCTTGCATTTGTGGCACAGCCTTCTCGTATAGTCACTTGATGAGGAATCACTGCTTCTTGAGGATTTTCCAAAGCGACCACGTCTTGAGAACTTCTGGAATTTCTTCACGAGCAGTGCTAGCTCCTGGCTCAATTCTTCAGGATCACCAAGGCTACTACCAGAATCCTCATATTCAGAGTCAGACACAGCCTTGGCCTTCAGGGCACGTGGTTTGCCATAGTTTGAACCATAGAGATCTCTCTTTTCAGCAAGCTGGAACTCGTGAGTATTTAGCCTTTCGAGGATATCAGCAGGATCAAGAGACTTGTAGTCAGCACGTTCTTGTATCATCAGTCCCAGAGTATCAAATGAGGAATCAAGCGATCTCAACAGTTTCTTCACCACCTCATGATCAGTGATGTCAGTGGCACCGAGGGCTTGAAGCTCATTTGAGATGTCAGTGAGGCGATCAAAGGTTTGTTGGACATTTTCATTGTCGAGTCTTTTGAAGCGGTTGAAGAGATTCCGAAGAACATCAACTCGAGAGTCACGCTGAGTTGAGACTCCTTCATTTACTTTGGACAGCCTATCCCAGATAAGCTTAGCAGTTTCCAAAGCACTCACTCTTCCATACTGTCCTTTACTCAGATGGCCACATATGATATTCTTCGCTTGAGAATCGAGTTGCTTGAATCTCTTCACATCGGTAGCGTTCAGTGAGGGTGTGACAGAGGGGACACCATTTTCCACAACATACCAGAGATCGTTGTCAATTGCCTCAAGATGCATTCGCATCTTGTTCTTCCAGTAGGGGTAGTCCGTCCCATCAAAGGTAGGACACCCAGCCGAGACCTTGATCATACCTGCGGTCGACATAACTAAAACTCCAGGCGGTTAAACCAAAATCACACAGAACAAGGGAGTACCTTGCTCTGATACCAATTGAAGGTGCGTTATATCGACTAGAGGGGGGTGAATAGGCGATTTTTATGAATTCTTCACTGAGGAATTTGCTGGTGAGTAAATTCCTTAGCGAAGAACTACTTGCAGCGGAATAAGTACTCAGAAGTAAGCATAACATAATACAAGCATGGTCATCATGATGAAATGAAGACAAGCACAGAGTACAGAAAGCGTAATCACAGGATAACACAAGATGAAGACAAACAGACTGAAGAAATTGAACTGAGGAAATTGAGAAAGTCTTCAGTCAAAGTCTTCAAGCACAGATATGAACAAACACTCAACACAGTAATGAGGAAATGAAAGGGTTGAGGAAATAGAACCAGTTAGTTGGTGAAGACAATGATTTGGTAAACCAATTCCAACTGCTGTCTCAGTTGTACGTCTGGTTGGAGCGGCTAAGTATTTAAACTCGAGGACACGCAGTCCCGGACACCCAGTCATTGAGCCGCAACTCAGGACACCCAGTCCTCACCGTATTCTCCTTGAACTAAGACCACGCAGGCCTCGTCCAATCACTCGTGGTAAGTCTTCAGGTGACTTCCAAACCTTCACAGACTTGGTCACTCGGCGATCCACAATTCCTCTTGGATGCTCTAGACCTTGACGCCTAACCGTCTGGAAGAAGCACAGTCTTCAAAGGTAACAAGCGTCGGATCCACGCAGGATCAATTTCTTCAGTGATGCTCAATCACTTTGGGTTTGTGGGGGTTTGGTTTTGGGATTTTCCTCACTTGATGATTTTCGCTCAAAGTCCTCGGAGGATGGGTTGCTCTCAAATGACAAGTGTCAAGTTCTCTCGGAGCAGCCAACCAACTAGTGGTTGTAGGGGGCGGCTATTTATAGCCTAGGGAGCAGCCCGACATGATAAGACATAAATGCCCTTCAATGATATGACCGTTAGGTGGATAAGATATTTTGGGACAGCCGGCGCGCAGCACAGCAACGGTCGGAAATTTGACTCTCAAATTCCTCAGGGCTATCATGTTCCTCACTGTGTAGGCAATTCGCACTGGCAAATTCCTAACTCCTCAGTCAGAGCAAGGTCCTCAGTGACCAGAAGAACTGCATCTCTGTCACTGAAGAAAATGACTGAACTGTATGAGATTTCCAATGGCTTCACTCGAAGGGATTGGTAGGTGTAGGATTTTGAGTTGAGCATCACATGGAAATTTTTCCTTAGTATTTCCTCGACCCCCTTTAACAGTACGGCGTTTCCTATGACTCAAGAAAGAGAAAATGAAACTACGAACACAAAAGTCTTCACGCTCCATGTTCCTCAAATGAATATCAAGTCTTCAAGGTCACACCAATTTCTTCACTTTCAAAGTCTTCAGAAAGTCTTCAGAATATCAAAGTCTTCAGTCAAAAAACTTCATTTTTAGGGGTCGACTTTCTCTGTAAATATCAAACTCCTCATAGACTTATAGATCTGTGTACACTCACAAATGCATCAGTCCCTTAACCTATAAGTCTTCAATACACCAAAATCACTAAGGGGCACTAGATGCACTTACATGCCACTTCACTGATGCACCAGTGAGGTCGTGCCCCTGGCTCTTTGCCTCACTGCTATTGCCTTGCAAAGCTTCGCTGCGAGTCGCCCGTCGTCGATGTGCCTCTGTTCCTGCTCCTGCTTGTGATCAGCGACACGGTTGTATAATGTGGTGTACTGGTGGATGGCAGTGTCGATTCTTCACCCTATTAAGAAATTACGATCAAAGTTAGCCATTTCATCCTCTGGCAAGAGAGGGGTGAGCAACAAAACCAAGGAGAGAATTGGGTAAAAGCAACAAGTGAAAAAAAACCCGCATGCAGGCGCATGCACATCGACAGAGAAAGGGACAGGACAAAGAACCTGTGTGCATGCAAAAAGGTGGGGGAGGAGAACGTGGGCAGAAGGATACAGTGGCTCTAAGCCGATTATTGCAACTGCCCGACGCCTCTTCCGTAGAAATCCAGGAGTAAGACAATTTGATTTTTGCTGTGGTATGCGGGATATGCATAAACGCCGAGAAAAAAGATCAGAGGCAGTACTAATACTCCAACCGCTAGTCTGTATTTTGACTACAGGAAGACCATGGTGCAGAACATTACTCCATGAGGTGGTGATACGTCCATTTTGCATCATGCTTTTATATCAATATTTATTGCATTATGGGCTGTTATTCCACGTTATGTCACAATACTTATGGCTATTCTCTCTTATTTTACAAGGTTTACATGAAGAGGGAGAATGCAGGCAGCTGGAATTCTGGGCCGGAAAAGGAGAAAATATTGAAGGCCTATTCTGCTCAACTCCAAAAGTCCTGAAACTCCACGGAATATCTTAAAATAAATAAAGAAAAATCATCGCCAAAGATGAAGGCCAGGGGGCCCACACCTTGCTCACGAGGGTGGGGGCGCGCCCTCCCCCTGGGCGCGCCCCCTACCTCGTGGGCCCCCTGGTGGATCTCCGACGCCCATATTCTCCTATATGTAGTCTTTCGATGAGAAAAAAATAGAAGGCAACCTTTCGGGACGAGACTCCGCCGCCACGAGGCGGAACCTTGGCGGAACCAATCTAGGGCTCCGGCAGAGCTGTTCTGCCGGGGACACTTCCCTTCGGGAGGGGGAAATCATCGCCATCGTCATCACCAACGCTCCTCTCATCGGGAGAGGGCAATCTCCATCAACATCTTCACCAGCACCATCTCATCTCCAAACCCTAGTTCATCTCTTGTATCCAATTCTTGTCTCCAAGTTCGGGATTGGTGCTAGTAGGTTGCTAGTAGTGTTGATTACTCCTTGTAGTTGATGCTAGTTGGTTTATTTGGTGGAAGATCATATGTTCAGATCCTTTATGCACATTATATCCCCTCTGATTATGAACATGAATATGCTTTGTGAGTAGTTACGTTTGTTCCTGAGGACAAGTGAGAAGTCTTGCTATTAGTAGTCATGTGAATTTGGTATTCGTTTGATATTTTGATAAGATGTATGTTGTCTAACCTCTAGTGGTGTTATGTGAACGTCGAATACATAACACTTCACCATTATTTGGGCCTAGAGGAAGGCATTGGGAAGTAATAAGTAGATGATGGGTTGCTAGAGTGACAGAAGCTTAAACCCTAGTTTATGCGTTGCTTCGTAAGGGGCTGATTTGGATCCATATGTTTCATGCTATGGTTAGGTTTACCTTAATACTTTTGTTCTAGTTGCGGATGCTTGCAATAGAGGTTAATCATAAGTGGGATGCTTGTTCAAGTAAGAACAGCACCCAAACACCGGTCCACCCACATATCAAATTATCAAAGTACCGAACGCGAATCATATGAGCGTGATGAAAACTAGCTTGACGATATTCCCATGTGTCCTCGGGAGCGCTTTTCCTATTATAAGAGTTTGTCCAGGCTTGTCCTTTGCTACAAAAAGGATTGGGCCACCTTGCTGCACTTTATTTACTTTTGTTACTTGTTGCTCGTTACAATTTATCCTATCACAAAACTATCCATTACCACTTATTTCAGTACCCACAGAGAATACCTTGCTGAAAACCGCTTATCATTTCCTTCTGCTCCTTGTTGGGTTCGACACTCTTACTTATCGAAAGGACTACGATAGATCCCCTATACTTGTGGGTCATCAAGACTCTTTTCTGGCGCGGTTGCCGGGGAGTGAAGCACCTTTGGTAGGTGGAATTTGGTAAGGAAAAATTTATTTAGTGTGCTGAAATTTTCTATCACTTGTTACTATGGAAAGTAATTGTCTGAGGGGCTTGTTCGGGGTATCTTCACCCCGTCCAGTAGAGCAAAGAGTTGCTCCTCAACCTACTGAACCTACTGAAAATGAAACTCCTTTTCATATTCCTTCGGGTATGATGGAAAATCTGCTAGCTAACACTTTTACAGGAGATGGAACAAAGCATCCTGATGAACATCTACGCTATGTGGATGAAGTTTGTGGACTATTTAAGCTTGCAGGTATACCCGATGATGTTGTTAAGAAGAAGGCTTTCCCTTTATCTTTGAAGGGAGACGCATTGACATGGTATGGGCTATGTGATGATATGGGATCATGGAACTATAAAAGATTGAAGTTGGAATTTCATCAAAAGTATTGCCCTATGCATCTTGTTCATTGTGATCGTAATTATATATATATTTTTTGGCCTCGCAAAGGAGAAAGCATCGCTCAAGCTTGGGGGAGGCTTAAATCAATGTTATATTCATGCCCCAATCATGAGCTCTCAAGAGAAGTAATTATGCTAAGTTTTTATGCTCAGCTTTCTGATAACAATTGCACCATGCTCGATACTTCTTGTGCTGGCTCTTTTATGATGAAGACTATTGAATTTAGATGGAATTTATTGGATAGAATTAAACACAACTCTGAAGATTGGGACCTCGACGAAGGTAAGGAGTCAGGTATGACACCTAAGTTTGATTGTGTTAAATCTTTTATGGATACCGATATTTTCCGTAAGTTTAACACTAAATATGGACTTGACTCTGAGATAGTAGCTTCTTTTTGTGAATCTTTTGCTACTTATGTTGATCTCCCCAAGGAGAAGTGGTTTAAATATCATCCTCCCATAGAAGTAAAAGTAGCTGCACCTATTAAAGTTGAAGAAAAGATGTCACTTATAATGATCCTATTGTTCCCACTTCTTGTGTTGAGAAACCACCTTTCCCTGTTAGAATGAAGGATCATGCTAAAGCTTCAACTGTTGTTCGTAAAAGCAATACTAGAACTTATACACCTCCTAAGAAAGTCAAAGTAGAACCTAATATTGCTATTGTTAAAGATCTCTTGTCTGATAATATTGATGGGCATGTTATTCAATTCTGTGGTGAAACTGCTAGAATTGCTAAACCTTGTGCTAGAGATAAACATAGACCTGTGGTAGGCGTGCCTGTTATTTCTATTAAAATAGGAGATCATTGTTATCATGGCTTATGTGATATGGGTGCTAGTGCTATGTTATACCCATTGACTTATACAAAGAAATTATGCATGATATTGCACCTGCTGAGTTAGAAGATATTGATGTTACAATTAAACTTGCCAATAGAGATACTATATCTGTAATGGGAATTGTTAGAGATGTTGAAGTCTTGTGTGGAAAAACCAAATATCCCGCTAATTTTCTTGTTCTTGGTTCTCCACAAGATAGCTTTTGTCCCATTATATTTGGTAGACCCTTCTTGAATATCGTTAGCGCTAAGATAGACTGCGAAAAGAATGTTGTTACTATTGGCTTGGATGATATGGTTCATGAGTTTAATTTCTCTGAATTTAGTAAACAACATCGTGCGGAAGAATTTCCTAGTAAGGATGAAATTATTGGTCTTGCTTCTATTGCCGTACCTCCTAGTGATCCTTTAGAACACTATTTGCTAGACCATGAAAATGATATGTTCATGAATGAAAGAAGGGAAATAGATGAAGTATTCTTTAAACAGGAACCTATTCTGCAACACAATTTTCCTGTTGAAATCCTAGGATCCTCCTCCACCCAAGGGTGATCCTGTGTTTGAGCTTAAACCGTTGTCAGATAATCTTAAATATGCTTATCTTGATGAAAAGAAAATATATCCTGTCATTATTAGTGCTAACCTTTCAGAGCATGAAGAAGAAAGATTATTGAAAACTCTAAAGAAGCACCGTGCCGCTATCGGATATACTGATGATCTTAAGGGCATCAGTCCCACTCTATGTCAACATAAAATAAATTTGGAAGCGGATGCCAAACCAGTTTGTGATCCTCAATGACGTTTGAATCCTAAAATGAAAGACGTGGTAAGAAAAGAAATACTCAAGCTTCTAGAGGCAGGTATAATTTATCCCGTTGCTGACAGTTAATGGGTAAGTCCTGTCCATTGTGTCCCTAAGAAGGGAGGTATTACTGTTGTCCCTAATGATAAAGATTAATTGATTCTGCAAAGAATTATCACAGGTTATAGGATGGTAATTTATTTCCGCAAATTAAATAAAGCTACTAAGAAAGATCATTACCCCTTACCTTTTATTGATCAAATGCTAGAAAGATTATGCAAACATACACATTATTGCTTTCTAGATGGTTATTCTGGTTTCTCTCAAATACCTGTGTCGGCTAAAGATCAATCAAAGACTAGTTTTACATGCCCTTTTGGTACTTTTGCTTATAGACGCATGCCTTTTGGTTTATGTAATGCACCTGCTACCTTTCAAAGATGCATGATGGCTATATTCTCTGACTTTTGCGAAAATATTTGTGAGGTTTTCATGGACAACCTTTTCATCTATGGTTCCTCTTTTGATGATTGCTTGAGCAATCTTGCTCGAGTTTTGCAGAGATGTGAAGAAACTAATCTTGTCTTGAATTGGGAAAAGTGCCACTTTATGGTTAATGAAGGTATTGTCTTGGGGCACAAAGTTTCTGAAAGAGGTATTGAAGTTGATAAAGCCAAGGTTGACGCTATTGAAAAGATGCCATGTCCCAAGGACATCAAAGGTATAAGAAGCTTCCTTGGTCACGCCGGATTTTATAGGAGGTTCATTAAGGACTTCTCAAAAATTTCTCTGCCTCTAACTAATTTACTACAAAAAGATGTACCATTTGTCTTTGATAATGATTGTGTAGAAGCATTTGAAATACTTAAGAAAGCATTAGTCTCTGCACCTGGTGTTCAGCCACCTGATTGGAATTTACCTTTGAAATTATGTGTGATGCTAGTGATTATGCTGTAGGTGTTTATCTAGGGCAAAGAGTTGATAAGAAATTAAATGTTATCCATTAAGCTAGTAAGACTCTAGACAATGCTCAAAGAAATTATGCTACTACGGAAAAGGAACTTTTAGCAGTTGTATTTGCTTGTGATAAGTTCAGACCCTATATTGTTGATTCTAAAGTAACTATTCACACTGATCATGCTGCTATTAAATATCTTATGGAAAAGAAAGATGCAAAACCTAGACTTATTAGATGGGTTCTCTTGCTCAAGAATTTGATTTGCATATTGTTGATAGAAAAGGAGCTGAGAACCCTGTTGCAGACAACTTATCTAGGTTAGAGAATGTTCTTGATGACCCACTACCTATTGATGATAGCTTTCCTGATGAACAATTAAATGTCATAAGTACTTCTCGTAGCACTCCATGGTATGCTTATTATGCTAATTATATTGTTGCTAAATTTATACCACCTAGCTTAACATACCAACAAAATAAAAGTTTTTCTATGATTTGCGACATTACTTTTGGGATGACCCACATCTTTATAAAGAAGGAGTAGATGGTGTTATTAGATGTTGTGTACCTGAGCATGAACAAGAACAGATCCTACACAAGTGTCACTCCGAAGCTTATGGAGGACACCACACTGGAGATAGAACTGCACATAAGGTATTGCAATCCGGTTTTTATTGGCCTACTCTCTTCAAGGATGCCCGTAAGTTTGTTTTGTCTTGCGATGAATGTCAAAGAATTGGTAATATTAGTAGACGTCAAGAAATGCCTATGAATTATTCACTTGTTATTGAACCATTTGATGTTTGGGGATTTGATTATATGGGACCTTTTCCTGCCTCTAATGGATATACACATATTTTAGTTGCTGTCGATTACGTTACTAAGTGGGTAGAAGTTATTCCAACTAGTAGTGCTGATCATAACACTTCTATTAAAATGCTTAAGGAAGTTATTTTTCCGAGGTTTGGAGTCCCTAGATATTTAATGACTGATGGCGGTTCACACTTTATTCATGGTGCTTTCCGTAAGATGCTTGCTAAATATGACGTTAATCATAGAATTGCATCTCCATATCACCCGCAGTCTAGTGGTCAGGTAGAATTGAGCAATAGAGAGCTCAGATTAATTTTGCAAAAGACTGTCAATAGGTCTAGAAAGAATTGGTCCAAGAAACTGGCGACGCATTATGGGCCTATAGAACTGCATATAAGAATCCTATGGGTACATCTCCGTATAAAATGGTTTATGGAAAAGCTTGTCACTTACCTCTCGAACTAGAACATAAGGCATACTGGGCTATTAAAGAGCTCAACTATGATTTCAAAGTTGCCGGTGAGAAGAGGTTATTTGATATTAGCTCACTTGATGAATGGAGAACCCAAGCTTATGAAAATGGCGAGTTGTTTAAAGAAAAAGTTAAAAGATGGCATGACAAAAAGATACAAAAGCGTGAGTTTAATGTAGGTGATTATGTGTTGTGATACAACTCTCGTTTAAGATTTTTTGCAGGAAAACTTCTCTCTAAATGGGAATGTCCCTATGTTATCGAGGAGGTCTATCGTTCCGGTGCCATAAAAATCAACAACTTCGCAGGCACAAATCCGAAGGTGGTAAACGGTCAAAGGATCAAACACTATATCTCAGGTAATCCTATAAATGTTGAAACTAATATTATTGAAACCGTAACCCCGGAGGAATACATAAGGGACACTTTCCAGACCGTTCCAGACTCCAAAAAGGAATAGGTATGTGGTACGGTAAGTAAACCGACTCCAAAACAATTTTTAAGGCAATATTTCTCTGTTTTGGAATATTTAGAAAAATAGAAAAATAAGTGGCAGTCCGGGAAGGACACGAGGTCTCCACGAGGGTGGAGGGCGCGCCCTACCCCCTGGTCGCGCCCCCTACCTCGTGAGCACCTCGTGTGCCCTCAGGACTTCGTTTTCTTGCACGATACGTATTTTGGTCGGTAAAAATTCATTATATATACTCCCGAAGGTTTTGACTCTCGTATCACGCAAATCTCCTCTGTTTTCGTTTCGAGCTATTTCCATTGCAGATTTAGAGCACCATGACTTCTCCCTCCTCCAACAATGAAGACAAGGATGCTTGGCTATTGAAGATAGAGTTGAAAAGAGAGGAACTAGAAGAGATCAACAAGGATGAAAGGATCAAGAAGGCCATGGAGGTGCCAGCTCCGGTGGTGAAAGAAGAAGACATCCCTCAACCTTTACCTAACCTTTTCACTCCAACAGAGATTGAAGCCTTCAAGATGATTGAGTTAGCCCGTATACAAAACAAGTATCTCACACAGGAGAATATTTTGTTGAAGGATCATATTGCTGGGCTCAAGGGCATTATCCGCAAGTTGGAGGAACTTTTACGCTCGATGTGCGATTATCCACCGCCGTCATCACCACCTCCATCACCTCCGAGGAAATAATCACCTGGGTATGGGCACTCCCCTTGGCAACTGCCAAGCTTGGGGGAGGTGCCCTGGTATTGTATCACCATCACAACTCCTATCTTTACCATTTTTCTTAGTTCGATCCTTTTAGTAGTATCTTGATTTAGTAGAATAAAGTTATGGCATGTTCCAGTTTTGAGTTTTTCTTTATGATCCTTCTTTGTAATCGAGTCTGTGAGCTATATAATAAAGATTAGTGTTGAGTCAAGGGCTTGATTATTTTGCCATGATCTTGGGTGATTAGAAGAAAAAGAATAAAAAGAATCAAAGAGTTGAGGTTGGACAAGGAAGACAACATAATGAGTTATGTTTTCTTACATCTGAGATAAAGTATGTTGTCATGGATCCTCTACCGTGTTGAGCTTGCCTTTTCCCCTCATGCTAGACAAATTCTCAACACCAAGTAGAAATACTACTTGTGCTTCCAAATACCCTTAAACTAGTTTTGCCATGAGAGTCCACCATATCTACCTATGGATTGAGTAAGATCCTTCAAGTAAGTTGTCATCGGTGCAAGCAATAAAAATTTCTCTCTAAATATGCATGACTTATTAGCGCGGAGAAATAAACTTTGTACGAACTTGTTGTGGACGTAATAAAAGCGACAGACTGCATAATAAAGGTCCACATACAAGGGGCAATATAAAGTGACGTTCTTTTGCATTAAGATTTTGTGCATCAACCCTAAACGCGCATGACAACCTCTGCTTCCCTCTGCGAAGGGCCTATCTTTTATTATTATCCTCTACCTTATGCAAGAGTCACGGTGATCTTCACCTTTCCTTTTTCATTTTATCCTTTGGCAAGCTCAGCATGTTGGAAAGAACATGATATATATATGTAATTGGATGTAGGGGAGCATGAATTATATTGTTGACATTACCCTTGAGGTAAAAGGTTGTGGGGCAAAACTATAAGCCCCTATCTTTCTCTGTGTCTGATTAAAACTCCGTAACCACAAGTATTGCGTGAGTGTTAGCAATTATGAAGGACTAAGTGATAGTTGAGTATGTGGACTTGCTTTTAAGCTCTGACATAGACTCTTTCCGATGTTATGATAAATTGCAATTGCTTCAATGACTGAGATTATAATTGTTGGTGCTCAATAAGGTTTCCGATTCATACTTTGGCTTTGTGAAAAGATCATCACTTGAACATGAGTAATCATATGACAAAATCTATTTATGTTGTTGTTATGGAAATAATCATGATGCCTTCATGTCCGTATTTTATTTTTATCGACGCCTCTACCTCTAAACATGAGGACATATTCATTGTTATCGGCTTTTCGCTTGAGGACAAGCGAGTTCTAAGCTTGGGGGAGTTGGTACGTCCATTTTGCATCATACTTTTATATCAATATTTATTGCATTATGGGCTGTTATTCCATGTTATGTCACAATACTTATGGCTATTCTATCTTATTTTACAAGGTTTACATGAAGAGGGAGAATGCCGACAACTGGAATTCTGGGCTGGAAAAGGAGCAAATATTGAAGGCCTACTCTGCGCAACTCCAAAAGTCCTGAAACTCCACGGAATATCTTAAAATAAATAAAGAAAAATCATCGCCAAAGATGAAGGCCAGGGGGCCCACACCCTGCTCACGAGGGTGGGGGCGCGCCCTCCCCCCTTGGACGCACCTCCCTACCTCGTGGGCCCCCTGGTGGCTCTCCGACGCCCATCTTCTCCTATATGAAGTCTTTCGATGAGAAAAAAATAGAAGGCAACCTTTCGGGACGAGACTCCGCCGCCACGAGGCGGAACCTTGGCGGAACCAATCTAGGGCTCCGGCAGAGCTGTTCTGTCGGGGACACTTCCCTCCGGGAGGGGGAAATCATCGCCATCGTCATCACCAACGCTCCTCTCATCGGGAGAGGGAAATCTCCATCAACATCTTCACCAGCACCATCTCATCTCCAAACCCTAGTTCATCTCTTGTATCCAATTCTTGTCTCCAAGTCCGGGATTGGTGCTAGTAGGTTGCTAGTAGTGTTGATTACTCCTTGTAGTTGATGCTAGTTGGTTTATTTGGTGGAAGATCATATGTTCAGATCCTTTATGCATATTATTACCCCTCTGATTATGAACATGAATATGCTTTGTGAGTAATTACGTTTGTTCCCAAGGACAAGGGAGAAGTCTTGCTATTATTAGTCATGTGAATTTGGTATTCGTTCGATATTTTGATAAGATGTATGTTGTCTAGCCTCTAGTGGTGTTATGTGAACGTCGACTACATAAAAATTCACCATTATTTGTGCCTAGAGGAAGGCATTGGGAAGTAATAAGTAGATGATGGGTTGCTAGAGTGACAGAAGCTTAAACCCTAGTTTATGTGTTGCTTCGTAAGGGGCTGATTTGGATCCATATGTTTCATGCTATGGTTAGGTTTACCTTAATACTTTTGTTGCAGTTGCGGATGCTTGCAATATAGGTTAATCATAAGTGGGATGCTTGTTCAAGTAAGAACAACACCCAAGCATCGGTCCACCCACATATCAAATTATCAAAGTACCGAACGCGAATCATATGAGCGTGATGAAAACTAGCTTGACGATATTCCCATGTGTCCTCGGGAGCGCTTTTCCTATTATAAGAGTTTGTCCAGTCTTGTCCTTTGCTACAAAAAGGATTGGGCCACCTTGCTGCACTTTATTTACTTTTGTTACTTGTTGCTCGTTACAATTTATCCTATCACAAAATTATCTGTTACCACTTATTTCAGTACCTACAGAGAATACCTTGCTGAAAACCGCTTATCAGTTCCTTCTGCTCCTCGTTGGGTTCGACACTCTTACTTATCGAAAGGACTACGATAGATCCTCTATACTTGTGGGTCATCAGGTGGTCAGAGGCGTCTGCCGATTGTCGGACTAATGGGCCACGGGTAGGCTAACCCGAGTTCCAGAACCTTTCAAGACATCGGGGCAGGCTGCGCCCCTCAAGTCCCGGAGGCGACTTCAAGATAAGCCGAGTCCCAGAGGCGACTCCCAGATAAGACGAGTCCCAGAGGCGACTCCAAGATAAGACGAGTCCCAGAGGCGGCTCCAAGATACGCCGACTCCAGGCCGGCGACTTCTGAAGAGGCCGGCTATAGGAAGTCGGCCCGTGACTTCAACCACCCTATTAATTAAGGGCAGGCATGGCCACAGTGCGCCGTACCCACGCAGATCTCCGTCCGGCGCGGCACTGTTGCCCTGCCGGCCTTGACATCAGCCCTTGGGGGCGGAGCCCTGTGCCCACGACGGCCTGTCTGTACGACCCAAAGACGGTGGGCCCCACCAGTCAATGGGAGCACTGAAGACGGCAAGAGCACCAAGAGACGGACCCGTTGGGAGTCGGCCCCCAGGAGTCGGCCGGCCCCTCCCTTGGGCCCCACACTCCATTAACCAGACACGACGGGGAATGGCGACAGTGATCGCCCGTCCGGCGGCGGCACTGTTGCCATGACCCCCTGACCAAGCCAGCATCATTAGAAGCATGGCTACAGTAATCTGCAGCCGGCAAGACCCGCACGCGGCGGACAAGGGCTGACGCCCCCGTACCAGGCCTGTCGGCGGGACCCGCCAGTCGGCGGGCCCCAGGAGTCGGCGGAGAAGACGACGACCTGAGAGACAGACGGCTGGCCTTGCCTTCAAAGGCCCCCATGCAAAGGGTTCGAATCCATTAGCACTAGACAGACCATATAGGAAGGAGAGAGAGCCAGCCTTGCCTTCTCCTACCTCCAGAAACAGCTCAAGGAGCAACCTTGTACTCACTTTGCCTTAGTGATCATGCGGAGACCCCGCAGAGCAGCAGTAGGGGTATTATCTCCACGGAGAGCCCCGAAGCTGGGTAAGATCCGCCGGCGTGCATGTCTTCGCCTCATCCCGTTTCTAGGCACCGGCGATGTTCTACTCGGCCCCACCATGATAAGCCATCCTTTGGCATATGTCGCACCCAACCCCCGACATTTGGCGCCCACCGTGGGGCGAGGTGCACCGTCGTCCGGAGATCTGTTCTGGACGGGAAACCTTTTCCTCCCTGGCGAGCGCAGCCAGCCAGGCTCGCCAGACGGAGTCTGCATCGACGCGCTGCGCGGTGCTGAGGCCGCCTGTGCAGCGAGGTGCCTCGCCGAACTTGTCGGTGAGGTTCGCCTCTCCGACGAGCCTGCATCCGACGCAGGCATGGGCGGCCCTGAGAACTTCCTCGCGGGCCTCCTTGACCTACTCTACATCACCGGCGAGCCTGCCGTGGACCTGGAGTCCGTAGGCTCCACCGACCCGATGCTGGTCGACTCTAACGCCGCAACGCTCGACGCGTTCCCCACCAATGTAGTGGTCTACGACGAGCCACTCCCTCATGAGGAGAGTGGCGGAAGCGCCGTCATGGAGGTGCTTGTCATCATTCATGATGAGCATTCCAGCAAGGGAGCTCATGACCCACTCGACGCGGCTCTGCAAGACCTGACTGCGCCTATCCCAGAAGACGCAGACGCCGAGACGCTGGAGGCACGCTGCCTTCAGATCATCGAAGGCGCCAAGAAGCTGGCAAGCATGAGGCGCTTGTCAGAAGCCTACCAGCGCGAGATGGATCGCGCTGTGGGCGGCTCACCGGCTCTGACTGGGCCTAGCCGCCTAGGCGCGGTCCGACAGCATGGTGCGACCATCGCCAACCTGTTCGGGGCTAATCGCCTCGTATACGCCATGCTAGCGGAGAACATCCGCGCCACCCAGGCTGCGACTGACGAGCTGAAGAACTTTGAAGGCGAAGAACGCCGCATGATTGCGGAGCGAGTCCAGCAGCTCCTCGAAGCGGTTGCCGCGCAGAATGCAGCCGACGGCCGCAAGGAGGCGCCGCAGCAACCAAACGACGACCTGCCTCCCCGCCGAGATCAAGGCGCGACGTCTCGGACGCCGACTGGCAGAGTCCGCGGAAGAAAAGACAAAGAGCCGGCTGTCAGCCACAGTCGGACTTGCATCACCATCGAGCGCGACCAAGACGGCCGCCCAAGAGCAGTGGAACGGCAGGGCAACTATCTGCCTCCCCCGCCGAGAAGAGAAAGACGAGTTTCCCCACCACCTGTTGAGCATCCGACTCTTGGTGGCCGCCTTGGCCGCCGAGAGGGAGTCGGAGAGAATGACGCCCGCCACCGGATCGACCGACTCCACCGATCCCTGGCGCTGGAAGAAGAAGACGAGCTGGGTCCGCCATGCTTCGGACCCCGCATCCGAGACACACCCAAGTATACCGGCTCCGTGAAGCCGGAGGACTGGCTAGTTGACTACTCCACAGCCATCAGCATAGCGAACGGCAACAAGCGTGTTGCCGTAAAGTATGTTCCACTCATGCTCCAGGGCATGGCCCGGACATGGTTGAACAGCCTGAAGCCCCGCAACATCAACAGCTGGGTCGACTTCACCAAGACCTTCATCCGCAACTTCACGAGCACGTACAAGCGACCTCCCAAGCCTCGCCAGCTTTCCTTGTGCGTGCAAGGCCCCGACGAATCAACACGCGACTACCTCACGCGCTGGGCCGAGCTTCGGAACTCCTGCGAGGGCGTGCACGAGGTACAGGCTATCGAATACTTCACCGCCAGGTGCAGAGAAGGCACCCTCCTCAAGCACAAGCTCCTCTACGACGAGCCGGAAACCCTCGACGAGCTGCTAATCATAGCAGACAAGTACGCCACAGCCGACTCCTCCATGAAGACGGAGATTCAAGTTAACGCGACTGGAAAAGTGGCCCCTCAGGCTCCCAGAACTCCGGCTGGAGACGCCAGTCGGCGACAACAACAGAACAACAACAAGCGCAAGGCCCCCCTGCCGACTTCCAGCAGTCGGTAGGTTGCGACAGTCGAAGATCAACAGCCGGAGGGGCAGCCTCCGGCCAAGCGACAGAAAGGCGGCAAGTCCAACTGGTTGCCGGCCTTCTCTTACGAGCAGACTCTAGATGGTCCCTGCAAGTTCCACAGCAGCGCGAAGCCGTCATACCACACCACCAGAAAATGCCACTGGCTCACCAGAATCGCCAAGGGAGACGGCCTCCTTCCTCCTCCGCCTGCTGGGCCGCCGCCTCCATCACCGCCCCAGCAGCCGGCTGCCAGGCCAGTCAGCGCAGTACGAGATGAGTACCCAGAAGAGCATGGAGCCTATGTGGTGTTCACCAGTGTGGCTGATGATCGACGCAGCAGGCGGTTGCAGCGGCAAGAAGTAAATGCAGTAGCATCAGAAGCCCCGGAGTTTATGCATTGGTCCGAGAAGCCTATCAGTTGGAGCAGAGCCGATCACCCAGAGGTGATGCCGAATCCAGGCTCCTTCGCCCTGGTTTTGAGTGCCACCTTGGCCACAGATAGGCGGGCCGCTCGCTTCTCGCGAGTGCTGATAGACGGAGGCAGTAGCATCAACATCCTGTACAAGGATACCATGGAGAAGTTACGAATCAAGCCAAGACAGCTGCAGAGCAGCCGGACTGTGTTCCATGGCATTGTACCTGGCCTTTCCTGCTCACCAATCGGCAAGATACTGATAGACGTCCTCTTCGGAGACAAAGATCATTTCCGCCGAGAGCCAGTTTGGTTTGAGGTGGTGGACCTCGAAAGCCCATACCATGCGTTGCTTGGCCGACCTGCGTTGGCCAAGTTCATGGCGGTCCCCCACTACGCCTACCTTAAGATGAAGATGCCGAGTTCCAAGCGGCTTCTAACCATCGCCGGCGACTACAAGAAGTCGTCCGCTTGCGCAGCCGAGAACAGTCGGCTGACCCAGTCCTTGGTGATCGCAGCTGAGAAGCGGCTCCTTGATCGGGTCGTGGCGATGGTCGGAAAGCAGCCAGAGATGTCGCCCGACCCCAAGGAGTCGGAAGCTGAGGGTTCGTTCAAGCCGGCCAAAGAGACCAAGAAGATACCCTTGGACCCGGAACACCCAGAGAGGTATGCTATCATAGGTGCAAACCTCGATAGCAAATAGGAAGGCGAGCTCATCGATTTCCTCCATGAGAATCGAGACATCTTTGCATGGTCCCCTAAAGACATGCCAGGTGTACCAACGGAATTCGCCGAGCACAAGTTACATGTCCGACCTGATGTGAAGCCCGTCAGGCAGCCCTTGCGCCACTTGTCAGAAGAGAAGAGAAGAGTTGTTGGAGAGGAGATAGCCCGGCTCCTGGCAGCCGGCTTCATTATGGAGGTGTTTTTTCCAGAGTGGTTGGCAAACCCCGTCTTGGTGTTGAAGAAGAACAAGCAGTGGCGGATGTGCATTGACTACACAAGCCTCAACAAAGCTTGCCCCAAGGACCCCTTTGCTTTGCCAAGAATTGATCAGGTGATAGACTCCACAGCCGGATGCGAGCTACTGAGTTTCCTAGATGCATATTCAGGATATCACCAGATCAAGCTAAACCTGGCAGACAGACTAAAGACCACCTTCATCATGCCGTTCGGAGCCTTCTGCTACCTGACCATGATGTTCGGCTTAAGGAATGCTGGCGCCACCTTTCAGCGTTGCATGCAGAAGTGCCTCCTCAAGCAACTCGGTAGAAACGCCCACGTCTATGTAGACGGTGTGGTGGTGAAGACGGAAAAGCATGGGACGCTGCTGGAAGACCTCAAGGAAACTTTTGAGAACCTGCGCCGATTTCAGATCAAGCTCAACCCAGAAAAGTGCGTCTTCGGAGTACCAGCCGGCCAACTCCTTGGCTTGCTAGTCTCTGAACGCAGCATAGAGTGCAACCCTGTGAAGATCAAGGCCATCGAGAGGATGGAGGTACCCAGCCGACTGCTAGACGTATAGAAGTTCACCGGCTGCTTGGCGTCAATCAGCCGATTCATCAGTCGGCTGGGCGAGAATGCCCTCCCTTTGTACCAACTGATGAAGAAGACCACCTTTTTTGAGTGGAACCACAAGGCGGATGAGGCATTCCTCCAGCTGAAGAAGATGTTGACTACTCCCCCTGTGCTGGCGGCTCCGACTCCTAAAGAGCCCATGCTCCTATACATTGCCGCCACCAGCCAGGTAGTCAGCACAGTCATCATAGTTGAGTGCAAGGAGGAAGGCAAGGCGCTCCCTGTCCAGAGACCGGTATATTACCTGAGCGAGGTACTGTCGACCTCCAAGCAGAACTACCCCCACTACCAGAAGATGTGCTACGGCGTGCACTTTGCCGCCAAGAAGTTGAAGCCTTACTTTCAAGAGCATCCGATTACGGTGGTTTGCACGGCCCCGCTGGCTGAGATCATTGGGAGCCGAGATGCTTCTGGCCGAGTGGCCAAATGGGCCATAGAGTTTGCTCCCTACACCATCTACTACCAGTCCCGCACCGCCATCAAGTCGCAAGCACTGGCCGACTTCCTCGTCGACTGGGCCGAGACCCAGTATCTGCCGCCAGCGCCCGACTCCACTCATTGGCGGATGCATTTCGACGGCTCCAAGATGCGCACCGGCTTGGGAGCCGGCGTCGTCCTCACCTCCCCTAAAGGCGGCAGCTCAAGTATGCGCTGCAGATCCACTTTGCCGCCTCCAACAACGTCGTCGAATACGAGGCGCTCATTCACGGGCTCCGGCTTGCCAAAGAACTCGGCATTCGCCGGATCCTGTGCTATGGCGACTCCGATTTGGTGGTCCAGCAGTCATCTGGCACTGGGATGCCAAAGATGCAAACATGGCGAGCTACCGCCTCCTGGTGCAGCAACTCAGCGGATACTTCGAGGGGTGCGAGTTCCTTCACGTGCCAAGAAACGACAACGACCAAGTAGACGCCTTGGCACGAGTCGGCTCCACCCGCCAAGCGATACCATCTGGCATCGCTCTTCAACGCCTCCTCAAGCCGTCTATCAAACCTTCACCAGAATCAGACTCCATCTTTGTGCCGCCCCCCCCCCCCCGAAGAAGTCGGATCCGACTCAAGAACCCCAACAGACGGCTGCAAGAAAATCGCAGTCGAATTCGGCCCCGGGACTTCGGAACCCGGCCCGGGGACTACGGCAACCGGCCCGAAGACTTCAGAACTCGGCCCAGGAACTGTGCCAGTCGGCTCGGGGACTGCGCCAGTCAGCCCTGGGACTGCGCCAGTCGGCCCGGGGACTTCGTCTATCCAGCAAGCGGCCGCAGACTCCGACCCGCCGCCTCCCAGCCCAACCGCCCTTGTCCAAGTCGTAGTGGTGGCGATTGAAGAAATTGCAGCACCCTCATGGGCGCAGCCCATCCTCAAGTTTCTAGTGAACAAAGATCTGCCAACTGATGAAATCTTGGCCCGGCAAGTGCAACACCGAGCGGCAGCCTACACCATAATCGACAGAGAGCTGGTCAGGCGCAGCGTCACTGGTGTCTACCAGCGTTGCGTTGAGCCAGAGCAAGGCCAAGCAATTCTTAGAGACATCCATCAAGGCGAGTGCGGCCACCATGCGGCTTCAAGAGCACTCATCGTCAAAGCCTTTCAACACGGTTTCTTCTGGCCAACTGCCCTGGAAGAGGCCAAGGAATTAGTCCAAAAATGCAAGGGATGCCAGAAGTTTCGCTCCAAGTCGCTTCAGCCGGCTTCTGCACCGAAGACAATCCCCATCGCCTGGCCCTTTGCGGTTTGGGGCCTGGACATGGTGGGACCATTCAAGACGGCCCGAGGCGGCCTAACTCACTTACTTGTCGCAGTGGACAAGTTCACCAAATGTATAGAGGCAAAGCCCATCAAGAAGTTGAACGGTCCGACTGTAGTGACTTTCATCGCCGACATCATAGTTTGGTACAGCATACCGCACAGCATCATCACCGATAATGGCACAAATTTTGCCAAAGGTGCCTTGGCCCGTTTCTGCGCGACACAGGGCATCCGATTGGACTTAGCGTCCGTTGCCCATCCGCAGTCAAACGGCCAAGTGGAGCGAGCCAACGGCCTCATCTTATCTGGCATCAAGCCTCGACTGGTCGAACCACTCGAGCGTTCGGCTGGCTGTTGGCTTGAGGAGCTGCCAGCCGTCCTCTGGAGTCTACGCACGACTCCAAACAAGTCAACCGGCTTCACGCCTTTCTTCCTCGTCTACGGTGCTGAAGCCGTCATCCCAACGGACATAGAGTTCGACTCTCCATGAGTCACCATGTATACCAAGGAGGAAGCAGAAGAAGCACGTCAAGACGGCGTCGATCTGTTGGAAGAGGGCCGGCTGTTGGCACTCAGCCGGTCCAGCATCTACCAGCAGAGTGTGCGCCGATACTACAATAGGAAGGTCAGGCCGAGATCCTTCCAAGAGGGCGACCTTGTGCTCCGACTGATCCAGCGAACAGCCGGCCAGCACAAGTTGTCGGTGCCTTGGGAAGGCCCCTTCATCATCAGCAAAGTGCTGGGCAACGACTCCTACTACCTAATCAACGCCCAGAAGCCCCGAGCACGCAAGAGGGACGACTCCGGCAAAGAATCGGAACGGCCATGGAATGCAAATCTTCTCCGAAGATTTTACAGTTGATGCAGTATGTACCACGCTATCCTTTGTATTAAAGTACTGAGACCTTGGGCCCCTCGAGACGAGCTCGGGGACTGCCCTTTTTTGTTATCTGTATGATAAGAATTATGCCTTCGAGTATGCTACTCTTTGTTATGCCGCTTGGTGCCGGGTTCGACTAGTCGGCCCGGGGACTCGCCGTCTTGCGCTATGAAATGCTTCCTACAGTCGGACAAGTAGTGTGTGGCGCTTAAAGCCGTCTCCTGTCAGAAGCTGCAGCTCACAGAGCGACTGTTGGTGGGCAGAGAGTAAGGAAGAATGAGCGCCCACACGAAAAATGGCTAAGGACTCAAAGCATAACCATAGCCCAAGCCGGCTTCCAGCCTCTCTTCGCAGAGCCGACTCTTGAATAGTCGGCTAGCCGCCTTCTATCCAACTTGTTAAGAGACTCTAAAAAAGGCCAAGTACTTGCCTTCCCTAAGGTAGCCAAGCATTTGACCCAGCGGCAGTCCGCAGAGCGGTTGTTCGTCTGGCAAAGCAGCGACTGTGGGAAAGCGGCAAAGGAAAAAGCCAAAAGAGTGACGAGCAAGGAAAGATAGAATTCGGATAGATATTTACATAACATAGGCCCCTGGCCAAGTTCAAAATACACCCCGCGGGTGGAATTGTTCAAATTAACAAGTTTTTTCAAAGGACTACTAAAGCAGATAAAATAAACGCAAGACGGCAGCCTAAGAAGCGGCAGTCGGGTTCGGAGGGTCGGAGGAGACGGCGGTGTCAGGCGCCAGGGCGGCCGGCTGGGCAGTCTCGGCTTGATCGCCTTCGGTGGCAGCCGGCTCGGTCGGACACGGCTCGTTGCTAGAGGCGCGGTCGAGCTAAGGCTGGTCGCCCGCTCCGTCTTCTGGCACCTCCGTCTCGCCTCCGTCCTCTGCCTCGCCTTCCTCCTCGGTGCTGGAGCCGATCACCTCCGCCGAGTCCTCGTCGTAGTCCGGGTTCATCCCGAACCACTCCGGCGGCACCTCCTCGCCGTCTGCGGCCCGCTCAGCGACGAAGACGCTGGTGTCTGTGTAATCGGCAATCGCCGCCGCACGCTTGACGAGGGCGCCTTCCACAGCCACCAGCTCTGCCTGGGCCTCTGACCGGAATGCGGCCAGCCGGTCCAGGTCCAGCCCCGGATACCAAGCCTTGACGAATTCCAAGGCCCGGCGCGCTCTAGCCCGGGCCGAGGAACCCTTCCAAGCCTCAAGACGGCCAGCTGCGACCTCCAGCCAGTCGGCAGTCCGACTGGGAGTGCGCAGAGCCGGCATGTCTGGCCACAGGGCGGCAATCGCCTGGGCCCCGGCACGTTGAAGTCGGCGCAGCAACTGATGGGCCGGCCGCAGATGAGTCTCGATGCTCAGGAGCTGCTCGTCGATGGTCAGGGGGGCGTTGGCCGCGATCTCCGTGCCATTTGCCCTCCACGCCTCGCGATCAGCCTCAATGGCTCGATTGACCGCCTGTGACTGGCCAGGGAAGAAGTCTGCCAAACAATAAAGAAGCAAGAGAAAGAGTCAGGAGTTGGCCTGACTTACAGTCGGCGGCTCAAAGAAAGAAAGCAAAGAAACTCACCGTCGATGATGTCTTCGATCTCATGGAAGCCGGAGGTCAGCATCGCCTCCTTGTCGGTCCAGGAGGAGCGCTCGCTTTCGAACTCGGCCAGGAGAGCGGTCTCTCTGTTCTCCACCTTCTCCTGCGCCTTCTTGAGCAGCTCCTTCTGCTCCGCCAGCTGCGCGGCCAGCAGGTCGCGCTCTGTGGCGAGCTTGCTGCACTCCTCCTCCTTGGCGCATAGGGCAGTGCTGACTTTGCCCAACCGTTCCTGAAGAGCGGCATTGGACTCTGAAGAACAATGGGAAAGGACGTTAAGTCGTCAACAAAGAAGGTCGCCGGGAAGATCTGGCCCGACTGCTCAGCAGTCGGCCCGAATCTCGGGGACTACAGCCCGCGGGTGCGCCAGCGCGCCCCCACGAAAAAGAGAAAGGACTCACTCCGGCTCTCCGACAAGTCGGCAATCCGCTTCCCCAGCTGCTCAACATTGCGGTTGAAGGCAGTGACGCGGAGGTTGTGATACTCATGTGATAAACAATCAGACAAAGGTGAATATCTGGAACACGCCAGATGGAGTTCCGGGCCGCCTGCTCAGCAGCCGGCCCGAAACTCGGGGACTACACCCAGTGGGTGCGCTGGCGCGCCCCCACAGAGAAGAACGAGAAAAAACAAAGTCAAAGAAGAAAGCATACTCGGATAACTGCTCGCGACGCCAGATGCGCCTTGGTGCAGCCCTGGATGGCCTCGCCCTCAGCTTGCAGCTTCGCCTGGACCTCCAGGAGCGCTTGGTTCAGCAGACCGTCACCGCCTCCTCGCACCCACCTAGTAGGCGCGGCGCTTGTCGCCTCGGCATCTGGGATGGCCGAGCTGGCGGCGCCGGCCTCCAAGGGGCGTGGCGCCGAAACCGCCTTCTCAAGGCGACGGCGCGCTGGTGAGGCGACTTGAAGGAGCAGCCTCGCCACCGCCTCGTCTTTAGTCGGCGGCGTTGGCGGGCCTGCCGGCTGCTTGCCATGCGCACTTCCCCACGGCGGCGGAGGCGGCAGTGGTGGCATGGTCGTGCCCGACGCGGAGGCTTTGCCACCGTCCTTCTCCATGATGGGGTTCTCCCCGCCGGCTTCTCCAGTCTTCCCCATGAAGTCCGGGGGTGGCGGTGCGGAGTTCAGCAGGATGACGAGCATCACCGATTGGCGGTGCACGGTCTCCTCAGCCCGCTGTCTTGCCGCGACGGCGGCTTCAGCCTCCTCCAGTTTCTTCTGGGCGGAGGCCGCCGCTTTCTCGGCCTCCGCCTTCTCCAGGCGGTCGGCCTCCTCCTTGTCACGCTTCTCCCGCGTGTTTTGCTCCGTCGCCTCCCGGAGGTCAACGGCGGGGTCAATCCGCCGAGTATTGGCGGATGTCTCGGCCGACCCCATGACAGAGGGGACGGCGACCCTCTCAAGAGAAAGAGGGGCCCTGAAGCAAAGAAGGAATGAAAAAGACTCGGAAAAGATTCATCAAAGAAAACAAGACGGAGGCAGAGAGCACTTACGCAGAGACTAGTGGCGGCTTCTTCACTTCCTTGCGGAAGCGGTTGGCCTTCACGACTGCCTCCTCCCGCTTGGTCGCGGCGGCCACCCCCTTGAACTTCTTTGGCCGGCTGCCGAGCGAACTCGGCCCGGCCCAGCGCTTCTTCGCGCCAACTTGACCGGCCAAGCCGGCGGAGGAACTCGCGCCTGGATGGCCGGCTTTCGATCGGTGGCGCGGGGCGACTTCCCCTTCGGTGTCGTCTTCTAGCCAGTCGGCGAAGGTGGCCAAGGGCCTAAAGCCGCCTTCCGCTCCTCCTCCTCTGCCTTCGGCGGCGGCCTCCATTGCCGCTGCCCCCAAGTCGGGGTCATCGACATCGCTCTCCGCTCGGCCGGGGACGAATTCACGGGGCGGTCCCGAGGCACCGGCTGCCGGCTGGATGAGGGGGTTCTGACTCGAAAAAACCAAGAGGATCAGAAGTCGGATTCGGCTGCAGAAGAAAAATAGAAGAACAAAATATACAACTTACCACTGGCGAGGGGCTGGCGCCCGAGTACGGCTCTTTGCCGAACTGCCAGTCCGCTGCGAGCTCACAGTTCGTGATGTGGTTCACCATGTTCGCCACCTCCGCGTGGGGCATGTCCCTGGTGCACATCCAGCTCGGGTCCCGGTGGTCACTCATCTGACAGATCAGATGAGGTCGGCCTTGGAGTGGGAGGACTCGGCGCGCCACGAAGGTGGCCAGCAAGTCGTCCCCAACCAAGCCTTCCGACTGCGTCAACACTCAGAGTCGTGCGACGGCAGCGACACCCGCGAGAGTCAGCGTCTTGGCCCGGTGGGACCAGCTGGGAAGCCTCCCAGCCGGCGCGCCGGCTTCGTAGGGTGGCAGGTTGACCCAGTCTCCTTCTAGGGCGACATTCTTCACGTAGAAGTACGACCGCTGCCACATCTTCACCGACTTGATTAGCACGATGGAGGGGAATGGGTTGTCGGCGGTCGACCTGCGCATCGCGATGAAGGCGCCGCACTGAGCCGGCACGCCAGCGACGTGCGTGCCGAGCTTGGATTGAAAGGACTCTCCCCACAGCTCGATGGTGGGGAGAACACCAAGAAAACCCTCACACAGGGTGGCGAAGGCGGCCAACAGCACCACCGTGTTCGGAGTGAGGTGGTGCGGCTGGAGCCCATTGAACTCCAAGAAGGAGCGGAAGAAGCCGCTCGCCGGCAGCCCCAGGCCGCGCATGAGGTGCGAGCGGAATATGACCCGCTCGCCCTGCTCCGGCGCCGGCCTTATCTCCCCTGCCGGCACGGCGGGCTCGCACCAGGTTCGCGCTGGGGAGCCGACGCGTTTTTTGGAGGAACTCGATGAGGTCGTCGTCCACCTCGGAGCCGTCCCACACGCCGGAGCGCATGACAGGGGCCGCGGTAGCGGAGGAAGAACTCATTGCCGCGGGCGCGGCGCGGTTTGGTGCGTCGACGGCAAGAAGAAGAAGAGGCAAGAGGAGGCAGGGGAGCAGGGAAGAATGGCGCGCGTGTTTCGCCGTCCCGCTCCCCCCGCCTACTTATAGGCCCATAGGCCGAGAAGTCGATGGGGCGGGCGTGGGATTAACTGTGCACGGGACCCCACGCCCCCCCCACGATTTACCCCACGAAGTTACTGTGCGCAGTAACGATGTGGGAAACCCAACCGTCCGCACGGCCACAATGGATCCGTTCGCGTGCCAAGGCGCGGTAGTGGCGGGCCCCGCCTGACGGCCTGTCCCGCCGCGCGCGTGGGTAGGCAGACTGCCCCTGCCACGTGGCGCCACGCGACGGGGCCGCGGCGGGCGACCGCGGGAAGCGTACCCGGCATGCCGCTTGGTTCCCGCCGCGACTTTCAAAACTCCTTAGGGGGGCAAGACGGCCCTCTGCGAGTCCGACTTCAGTTAGTCGGCTTGAAGGAAGATGGCAAGCAAGGCCCAACTTCCACCACCAGAAGAATGAAACTGTTGAGGCCCCACGACGTATCACCTTCGGAGCCTCACCAGCTTCGGGGACTATTGTCGGAGTAATGGGCCACGGGTAGGCTAACCCGAGTCCCAGAACCTTTCAAGACATCGGGGCAGGCTGCGCCCCTCAAGTCCCGGAGGCGACTTCAAGATAAGCCGAGTCCCGGAGGCGACTCCCAGATAAGCCGAGTCCCAGAGGCGACTCCAAGATAAGCCGAGTCCCAGAGGCAGCTCCAAGATACGCCGACTCCAGGCCGGCGACTTCCGAAGAGGCCGGCTATAGGAAGTCGGCCCGCGACTTCAACCACCCTGTTAATTAAGGGCAGGCATGGCCACAGTGCGCCGTACCCACGAAGATCTCCGTCTGGCGTGGCACTGTTGCCATGCCGGCCCTGACATCAGCCCTTGGGGGCGGAGCCCAGTGCCCACGACGGCCTGTCTATACGACCCAAAGAAGGCGGGCCCCGCCAGTCAACGGGAGCACTGAAGACGACAAGAGCACCAAGAGACGGACCCGTTGGGAGTCGGCCCCCATGAGTCGGCCGGCCCCTCCCTTGGGCCCCACACGCCATTAACCAGACACGACGTGGAATGGCGACAGTGATCGCCCGTCCGGCGGCGGCACTGTTGCCATGACCCCCTGACCAAGCCAGCGTCATTAGAAGCACGACTACAGTAATCTGCAGCCGGCAAGACCCGCACGCGGCGGACAAGGGCTGACACCCCTGTACCAGGCCTGTCGGCGGGACCCGCCAGTCGGCGGGCCCCAGGAGTCGGCGGAGAAGACAACGGCCTGAGAGACAGACGGCTGGGACCCGCACCCAGCCGGTTTTACCATTGTACCCCTGGGGGGTAGGCCTATATAAACCCCCCAGGGCACCCATGCAAAGGGTTCAAATCCATTAGCACTAGACAGACCATATAGGAAGGAGAGAGCTAGCCTTGCCTTCTCCTACCTCCACAAATAGCTCAAGGAGCAACCTTGTACTCACTTTGCCTTAGTGATCATGCGGAGACCCCGCAGAGCAGCAGTAGGGGTATTATCTCCACGGAGAGCCTCGAAGCTGGGTAAGATCCGCCGGCGTGCATGTCTTCGCCTCATCCCGTTTCCAGGCACCGGCGATGTTCTATCGTCCCCACCATGATAAGCCGTCCTTTGGCATATGTCGCACCCAACCCCTGACAGCGATTTAAAAAGATCGGACAAAGTTCAAAGTATATCTGAGAACTCTTTTCGTCCGACTATATCATCCACTGTTGATGCCCGCGTTTGTCTGACAAGTTGCCAGGTGCTATCTTTTCTATATATTTTATTAGCGCATATTAATTTGTTTGAAAACAGTTACTCTGTGTTTCAATATATTTTATGCAGGATAAAGTCCACTACAAAAGTGGCATCGTACCATGGACAGGACGCTCGCACCGGTTTAAATGTCTTGGCGAACTCTCGCACCCGCACCGACTACCGCTGCCGCGCCCGAATTGTCAGTACGCACTGATTTAGAAATGCCACGGCCGACTCTCCCGTCCGCACCGCTTACAGCACCGTGGCCGAGTCATCTGTTTATGCCGCCTCTGAAGTCGCGGTCGTCTTTCGTCGTCCGTCTATCGCAACCTGGTCTACATCAACATACTGGGCCGCACCTGTCTGCATGAGCTGTTTATTGAGGATGAGCAAGTCACTGCTTGGGTAGCCCGTTTTTCTTCCAACAAATTGGAGGCAAAATTATCATGTATTATCAGCCGCCGTCTGTGCTGGATGGCTCAATGGGCATGCGCACAAGTCGCTGCCACTATAGTTTGGTTAACTTCAAACAGCCCGTTGGAAGGAACCATTGGCCGAGTTGCTGACATGGCTCATATAGGATCATTTATAACCCGCCGCAGTCATTTCAACATTCTGTGGATTCACATCGCGCTATCAACACCAATGATATACACCTTCTCCTATGGTCAAATATGAAGAATCTCAAGCCAACTCCTCGAGTCATCTTGAGACGCGGGGACTACAGTGGCATGACTCGGCAGAATTGGCCGATTTCAATGCATTCAAGAACTCTGGGTCATGGGAGGGAAAAATAACCCGGCCCTGGAGATTACTGCTCTATCGATGAAAATTTAAAAGGCCGTCAGAAAAATTCCGGCTCACAATGATGCTTCCGGTTCAAAATCCGGTTCAAGGGAAAGATGTCTCCCATAAAGCTTTGAAGCTCTCAATATCCGGTTTAACATCCGGTTCAAGAAGAAATATCTCTCGCCAAGTTCGAGTTCTCAGAAAAGTCAAAAAGGGGACAAAGAGGGTTTGTTGCACAACACAACTCAAACATAGGCACCCGGCGAGCACATCTCAGAAATATATCGCTTGGGGGCTTCCTGTTCAAACATAGGTGTATTCACCAAAGAGAACATGGCATTACTATCCTCTTGATACGGCTATCAAGCCAATATTATCATAAGAGCACAACTTGGATTTTTCAGTAATCCGGCTATCAAGCCAATATTATCATAAGAGCATAGCTTTGGATTTTTCAGTAATCCGGCTATCAAGCCAATATTATCATAAGGGGCCAAAGAGAGTCTGCTGCACAGCACAACTCAAACATGGGTATCCCTTGAGCACAGCTCACAATATCACTTGGGGGCTATGTTCGAACCATAGTCACACCTCTTGATAGGCATAAGGGCCACCTAGGAAATCATTTGGGGGCTTGGTCGTGTCCGAACCATAGTCACACCTCTTGATAGGCATAAGGGCCACCAAGGAAATCATTTGGGGGCTTGGTCGTGTCTGAACCATAGCTACACCTCTTGATAGGCATAAGGGCCACCAGGGAAATCACTTGGGGGCTATGGGTTCGAACCATAGCTACACCTCTTGATAGGCATAAGGGCACCAGGGAAATCGCTTGGGGGCTTGGTCGTATTCGAACCATAGCTACACCTCTTAATCGATGCAATGCCACAATTATGACTACTTGGGGGTTCTAGTCGTATCTGAACCATAACTTAAACCCTCTTGATCATACACATACATCATTATATATTGCATCATCATTACATCATCATAGCATGTATCATATGTCCACGGATATACCGGTTTATATGGCAGGAATCAGTTTTCAAACCAGGTTATATTATTCAAATCCTTAATAGCCAACATGGCTAGATTTTTATTATGGTTATCAATAACCAATATTATGATTGAGGTTTTCAAAGTCGCTTTAGCGCAATGGCTATTATTTTATCAATGGATATGATTTATTCTACAATGGAGGGAATAGTCCCTAGTCGCTGCAGGCTTACGACCCGACACTTGGGGGCTACATTATTCAAATTGAGATTACATCAAATGTGCAAGTCCCATGTCAATGCTAGCATGCACCATGGCACTTGGGGGCTAATGCAAAGTCATTGTTTGCTCACCTTATTGAAGACCCGACTCATCACATTGTAATGAGTCGGCCCTTAGGGGCTACCAATTGCTCCTGTCAACTATTCAAGGTACAAAGCTTTTTTATCCATTATATTGAAGGGTCCACTGCTCAGTTGGTAAAGCACAAAGCTCTTAACCTTGTGGACATGGATTCAAGCCCCATGATGGGGGTTACATCATATGATGTTATTTTCGTTGAAGTATATATCAACTCCCAGTTCAATATTATCTTACCGAGCCAGCCCTTGGGGGCTACACGTTGCTGTTCAAAGTTTACATGATTATATTTGCAAAGTCCCTCTTCATTATTGCATAATGACCCGGCCCTTGGGGGCTACACTGGTTGAAGTTTTTATGAGCATCAGGAAATTACAAGTCCCGGGTTGCTGGAAGCATGACAACTCGACACTTGGGGGCTACATATGTGGAATACTCAGTTCTGACTAGTGATTGAGATGAACAAACTGGATTTCTTCAAGCTTATGACATTCATATTGAAGCAAATCTTAAGCTGTTACTACGTTGCCTTCTTAGGATTTGAGGGCTACAAGTGATAGACATATAAGACGTATATTTTCAAAAGCTGATGTTAACAAACAGTTATGATCCGGTGGCATCAATATTTGTAAACTGGCAAGTTCAACATTCTTAAACCAGCTGAAGATCAGATGAGTATTTCAAGGACCAATATTTTTTCATTGGGAGCTGAATCAAAGGAGTTATTCTTTACAATATATTTTCTATGAGAAATCAATGACAACAAGTTGATTATGAAGCTGGCCTATTAAACCGGATTTTCTAGAAGAAGGAAGTGACAAGGACTTAAGGATGATGAGGATCAGTTTAACATGGATAAATCCAAATTAAACTGGGGGCTAATGTCGGGGATATACCCCATGGTATGACCCGGCCGGGACTTGGTAAACCGGCGGATGGTAAACCAGCAAACAGTTAAGATAGATGGATAAGACAGACGGTAAACCGGCGAGTGGTAAACCGGTAGGTGGTAAGACAGATGGTAACACCGGCAGGAGTTAAGTCAGATGATAACCCGACAGGTGTTAAGTCAATCATAAACCGACAAACCATGTTAAACCGACAGACCATGTTAAACCCGCAGACCATGTTAAACCGATAGACCATGTTAAACCGGCAGACGGTAATAACTGGGTTGCCATGGGTTATGAAGCCCATGAAGGGAAGTCAAAATAGTTTAAGTCTTAGTCCGAGATAGACTCTACATGTAACCCCCCTTCAACTTAAATAAGGAGGGGCAGGGCTCCCCAAAGAGGGAGGAAAACAAGAAACAATCTCTAGGGCTAGACACAACTAGAGGAGAGCCGGTTTACGGTGACTCCCACGTGATGATAATCAGACCTAGCCTCAAACAACATGTAGGGTTATTACCGGATGATGTTTCCCGAGGCCCGAAGCTGTCTAAATCTTTGTCTTGCGTGTTGCGTCACTCGATTCTTCTCAACCCCTCTCAAGCTACCACATAGATGCGTTGGCCTTGCGACTAAGTCCTCACACTAAGGACATCTACCATGACAATTCCACGAGAAGACTCGACCTAGCATGCATGCTATAACTTAGGGCGCCAGCGCTTCGTTTATTTATGCTTAGGGTCTGCGTCTGGCTTTGTACAAAGGAACAATTTTATTGGTGCCCCTAGTTGGGTCACGCTCAACTGATTTGCCCCTAGTTTTTCAATAATTGCGGTTTTGCCCAGCTCACTTCACTCGCCTTGTGTTTTTGCCCTTCCGGGCCGATTCCGACCAATTACGGTTTGCCATAAAACCGCAATTATTGAAAAACTAGGGGCAAATCAGTCGAGCGTTACCCAACTAGGGGCACGAATGCAAAAATCCCTAGTACAAAGGGTTACATGCCTTGCCGGCAAGGCTTGTACAAAAGGTGGCTTGCCGGGAGGCCCGGCAGCCGCGCCTTATGGGTAAAACTTGTGAAGATGTTCGATGTTCCAGGAGTTGCTCACTGGAATGGCATCTTCGGTCTCCAGGCGGACTGTGCCGGGCCTGGTGACTCGAGTTACCCGATAAGGGCCTTCCCACTTTGGCACCAACTTGTTGGAATTCTTGGCCGACTGAACGCGCCGAAGAACAAGGTCGCCTTCGTCAAAGCTCCGGGCATGAACCTTGCAGCTATGTTAGCGGTGCAAGGCTTGCTGGTAGCGTCCCGCTCTCACAGCCGCCCGCAGATGATCTTCCTCAAGGAGTGCTGTGTCATCTTGCCGCAATCGCTCTTGCTCAAGGTCATCATAAGCGAGCACTCGAGGGGACCCGTATATGAGTTCCGTGGGAAGAATTACTTCTGCCCCGTAGACCAGGGCAAAGGGTTTGGCTGGTGGCTCGATTTGGCGTCATTCTGATCGACCAAAGAACTGTCGACAACTCATCAATCCAGCATCTTCCACTCTTGCGCAGCCTGTCAAAAGTCTTCATTCTTAAGCCTCGCAGAACTTCAGCCTTTGCTCTCTCCGCTTGGCCGTTGCTTCGTGGGTGTGCCACGGAAGCGAAACAGACGTTGCTGCCGAGATCTTCAATGTACTGCATGAAGACGTGGCTTGTGAACTGTGTGCCGTTTTCGGTGATGACCCTGTTGGGTACCCCAAAACGGCAAACTAGCCCCTTGAAGAACTTGATGGCTGACTGCGCTGTCACCTTCCTCACCGCTTCCACCTCTGGCCAGTTTGTGAACTTGTCGATTGCAACGTACAAGTACTCAAAGCCCCCGACGACGCGAGGGAAAGGGCCCAATATGTCGAGCCCCCAGACCAAGAAGGGCCTGGAGAGGGGGATGGTTTAAAGGGCTTGAGCTGGTTGATGAAGCTTCTTTGAATGGAACTGGCACGCTTCACACTTAGGTACTAGTGTTGTCGCATCCTGGAGGGCAGTGGGATAGAAGAAACCTTGTCGGAAAGCCTTGCCAGCAAGGGCCCTCGACCCTATGTGGGATCCACATATGCCTCCATGTATCTCTGCCAACAGCTCTAGTCCTTCCTCCCGGGAGATGCACTTCAATTTCACCCCATTCGGTCTTTTTCTGTACAAGAAGTTGTCAACAAATTGGTACAGAGCAGACCGGCAGGCTACTCTCTCTGCTTCTTCCTGCTCCTCAGGAAGCTCTCCTTTTTGGAAGAATCGAACGGTGTGCCGTGCCCAGGCCGGAGCTTGTGGCTCGACGACAAGGACCAAAGGCATCTCTTCTGCCACGGGAGCGACCGTCTCTATGGCCATGGCCTGAGGCCCTGCCGGAGTCGGTTGCCTCACGGTAGGATCGGCATCCATGGCAACATCTTCGCCAGCGGCTCCGGGGAGCTCAGTGGGGAATACTTGCCGGGGCCTAGCTTCCTTCGCTTGTTCTGCCCGGTTGATGGTTCAACGGATGGTTGAGTTAACCGAAGCACAAAAGTACCTAGTTCCATAGGTAGCTTGAGGGCAGTGCGCTTTGACAGGTAGTCGGTGATGTCGTCTTCCGTCCGAGGGACGTGCTCTGCTTGTATACCGTCAAAGCGCTCCTCCAGTTTCCTCACTTCATCGACGTAAGCTTCCATCAACGGGCTTTGATAATCTTTGTTGATCTGCCTGACGACAAGCTGCAAGTCGCCCCGATGATGAGCTTTTTGACTCCGAGGTCCGCCGCGATCCTGAGACCGGCAAGCAAGCCCTCGTACTCGGCGGTGTTGTTAGTTGACATCTCCTGGGGAAAGTGCATTTGGACGACATACTTGAGGTGCTCTCCGGTGGGTGCGACAAGCAGCACACCAGCACCGGCGCCTTGCAGCGGAAAAGCCCCATCGAAGTACATGATCCAGTTGCGGCTCGTTTCCTCGCCGGGGAGAGCGGTCTCCCGTACCTCTTCACCGGGCGTCGAGGTCCATTCTGCAACAAACTCCGCCAAGACTCTGCTCTGAATCGTCGAGGTGCTTTCGAACTTTAAACCGAAACTTGACAGCTCCATGGCCCATTCCACGATCCTCCCCTTTGCATCTGGGTTATGCAGTATCTGTTGCAATGGGAGGCGGGTGACCACGGTGATCTCATGCGCTTGGAAGTAATGGCGCAGCTTCCTCGAGGCCATAAGGAGGCCGAAGAGCAATTTTTGCACACCTGAGTACCTCGACCTAGCCCCCTACAAGAGGGAGCTGACAAAGTAAACTGGGTGCCGCACCATTTTCTTCCTCTGTGCCACTTCACCCAGTCGCACGGGCCCTGTCGCACTGGCGTCAGCCTCTGTCGGGGACTCGGTCTTGCCGGGACCGAGCCATGCCGGGGAGGGTTCCGGTTCGCCATCCGTTGACTCTGCCGCTGCCGCTGCCTCTTTGTCGACCTCTCTCTGCGCCACTAGTGCGGCGCTAACCACCTGATTCATTACCGCTAGGTACAGCAGCAACGGTTCTTGTGGTTTGGGCGCAACCAGCACTGGGGGTAGAGGAGAGGTACTTATTCAAATCTTGTAGCGCTGCCCCGGCCTCCGGGGTCCACTCCATTGGGCCCGTCTTCTTCAAGATCTTGAAAAAGGGAAGGGCACGCTCCGCAGACTTGGAGATAATCTACTCATGGCGGCAATGCAGCCAGCGAGCCGACGCACGTCTTTGATCCATTTAGGTGCCTCAATTTGCTCGATGGCCTTGATCTTGTCTGGGTTTGCCTCAATCCCGCGCTGCGACACAAAGAACCCGAGAAGCTTGCCAGACGGGACACCGAAGACACACTTCTCAGGGTTCAACTTAAGGTTGATCTTGCGCAGGTTTGCAAATGTTTCCTCCAGATCTTGCACAAGTGTTTCTTTGTCCTTGGTTTTGACCACTATGTCATCCATATAAGCTTCCATATTTCTATGTAGCTGGGGTTCAAAACCAATTTGGACTGCTCTGGCGAAGGTTGAGCGAGCACTCTTCAACCCAAAATGCATCCGTAAAAAGCAATACGTACCACATGGGGTGATGAATGCTGTCTTCTCCTCGTCTTCTTTCGTCATGAAGATCTGGTGGTACCCTGAGTAGGCGTTGAGGAATGATAAAAGGTCACACCAAGCCGTGGAGTCGACAATCTGGTTGATGCGCGGTAACGGGAAGGGATCCTTTGGACAAGCTTTATTGATGTCTGTGTAATCAATACACAGTCTCCACTTCCCGTTTTCCTTGTGCACCACTACCGGGTTGGCTAACCACGTCGGATGGAGCACTCCCCTCACCAAGCCTGCTGCCTCTAGTTTTCTGATCTCCTCCGTGATGAACTCCTGCCTCTCCAGAGCTTGCTTCCTGACCTTCTGCTTGATGGGCTGTGCATGAGGACAGACAGCAAGATGGTGCTCAATCACTTCCCTGGGAACGCCAGGGATGTCGGAGGCTTGCCATGCAAACACATCAACATTTGCCCGCAGGAAAGTGACGAGCTCACTTTCTTATTTGCTATCGAGGGTGGAGCTTATAGTAAAAGCTCCCCCCTTACCGTCCTCCTTGACGAGCTCTGGACTTCTTGCTATTGCCGGTGGAGCTCTCTGGCACGTCCTCAACGGGAGCTCAACACCCCAAAGAGGTGCGCTTGCCGGAGTGGGTGCGAGGGGTCTCGCCGGTCTTTTTCCTCCCGGGGCTCCGCCGGCAGGAGCAGGTGCCTTGGTGGCAGCTGCTGCAACTGCTTCCCGGTAGAGTTGGTCGGTGCAAATCAACGCGTCTTTCTTGTCGGAGGGGACGGTGATGATGTTCATTGGCCCCGGCATCTTCAGCGTGTTGTAGGCGTTATGTGAATCCGCCATGAACTTGGCTAGTGCCGGGCGGCCGAGGATCCCGTTGTAGGGCAATGGGATCTCGGCTACATCAAAGACAATCCTCTCCGTCCTGTACTTCAGCTCGCCTCCGAACGTCACGGGCAGCGTGACTTTTCCCTTCGGCTGGCTCCTCCCCGGGTTGACCCCTTGGAACGTGCCCGTCTCCCCGAGGTCTCCATCAGGGATCTGCAGCCTCTTTATCATAACAGGCGAGATCAAGTTCGGACCGGCCCCGCCATCAACCAGCATCTTCGTCACCTTGAGGTTGCAGATTGTTGGTGAAACCAACAACGACAAGCATCCAACCGCAGTAATGCGGTCAGGATGGTCCTCGGTGTCGAAGATGATAGGCGTGCTAGACCACCTCAGCGGCTTCCGTGCGTCGAGTGGTGGCTCCATCGCTGTGATCTGACGCGCCCACTGCTTGAGCTGGCGGTGGGATGTATGCAGCGAGGCGCCACCATCGACGCACATGGCTTCTGTGGCTTTCTGGAACTCGTGGTCGCCGGACTCATCGTCCTCGTCGTGATCATCATCTTCCTGCTTCTTGTCGCGGCCCCGGGCGGGCCTCTCCTGCTGATTATCTTTGCCGCGGCGACCTCCTTGGCCGCACGCTTCTTGTCAGATCCCTCGGCACCCTCTTGGCCCTTCTCCTTGTCCCGCCGCTCATACTCGGCTTTCTGCTTCTCGGCGAGCAGTTCTGGAGGTCATGGCCCTTGGTGTGGTGGATCTTGCAATACTGCTTGCCGGGGCCCCCTAGCTTATCGGCAGCCGCCAAGGCCTAGCAAGCGACACACCCGGCAACCTCCTTGCCGGGGTCACTCGCCTTGGGTTTCTGGGTGGCGCCGGTATCGTCGGACCCCTCGACGGCAAGCACGGTCTTGCCCTTGCGCTTCCTGTTACAGCGCCGGCCCTTCTTCGTCGAGGTGGTGGTATCATCCGTGGAGTCGGTTTTCGCACCGGCGTCTTTGCCGGGGTACTTCCTTCCCTCTTCAGCACGAGCGCATCGATCGGCCAGTACATAACGTTTGGCCACATCCTTGGCCTTGTTCATCGCTAGCTCCTCACGCATCTTACGGTTGCGCACATTTTGATGGAATGCATTGATCACGGTGGCAGGATGAACGTCGGGGATGTTGTACTGCACTCGGCCGAACCTTTGGATGTACTTGCGCAAGTTTTCTCCTTCCTTTGGGGGGATGATATGCAAGTCACTCGCCTAGCCATGATCTTGATGGCCGCCCGTAAAGGCGCCAACAAACTCATGACACAGACCCGCCCAAGAAGAAATGGAGTCCACCGGCAAGTGCATCAACCATGACATAACATTGGGCTTGAGTGCCAACGGGAAGTAATTGGCAAGCACCTTATCGTCACAGGCCCCAGCAGCTTGCATCGCGATGGTGTAGATGCTGAGGAACACCGGCGGGTGAGTCTTGCCGTTGTACTTCTCGCCAATGTCGGGCTTGAACATGCGGGGGGAGGGCCACTGGAACTGCCGCAGCTCACGGGTGAAGGCCGGACAACCCACCTCGTAGGGTAGGCCACCGTAGCCTCCCGGTGTTGGGTGGTCCGTAGTGGGCCCTGCCCGCCTGTCCGACTGGTGGCGCACGTCACGCCGGTGCTCGATGGTGGTTCGAGTGTCTTCATGAGCTCGCTCCCGAAGAACTTGACGCTGGTCGCGGTGGGTTCACGGGTCGGACGATGCTATGGAGATATCATCACGAGCATCATCGTGACGGACCGACACCCGCGGTGGTCGGGATGGAGGAGGGGAGTGCACCGTGGCCGCATCGCCTCCGTCCCGACCTCCGCTGGCATGCGGTGGCTCGACGGAGCGATGACCTACGGGTCCTGCCGGCCGCAACTCGTCGTTTTTAGCGATGCCGACGAGGCTCCGGACGGTGGCCCTCCATTCGTCAAGCTTCTCCGCAGCAGGAGGAAAGTCGAGGAGTAGCTGCGCGCGTGCTAGGGATTCTGCTAGTGTGGGCGACGGCGAAAGCTGTGTGGACCGCAATGCGCTTCGACTTCTAACCGCGTTAGAAGGAGCCCCATCATGGCCCCGCAGCCGTCCACCACCTCCGCTAGCACCTCGGCGTGCATGCTGACCCTCCTCATCATGTGAAGGGCGGATGGGACTCTTCCCAGGGCGGCGCCCAGGGTCACCAGCAAGGCAGCGCTGCTCATCGCGCACGACCTGAGAAGAGCGCGCCGTGGGTGCTAGTGTTGGCGTCTTGGAGGTCGCCGCGCCGCTGTCTGGCGGCACGGCGATGCCCTTGGAGGGCCCCACGCCGCCTGTGGGGGGCCCGACTCCGTCTCTGGAGCCCACGACGCGTAGCTCGTCGCCTGGCGCATGAACGACGCCGCTCACCAGGCCTGGACTGCTAGGGTGCTGTGGATGTTCGCGGGCCGCGCCATGGGTCCTCTCCGCGACTGGCCCGCTACTGGTCCGCACCGGTACTGGCAGTCCGGTCCCAGATGAACTGATCGCCGTGGTCATCTTCTTCTTAGGAGCCATGGCGAGGAAGAACTGCTAGGCCAACTACTAGACCCGATTCTCACAATCGCGCCCCTACCTGGCATGCCAAAGATGTCGGTGGGAAACGACACCTATGGTATCACAAGAATCCCTACTATGGTTGCGGCGTGCGGGGTTGTGAGAAGAGCAGGATTAGCAATCAGCACAAGGATCGTTTACCCAGGTTCAGGCCGCGAGGATGCGTAAAACCCTAATCCTGCTTTGGTGGGTGTATTGAGTGTTCTTGAGCACTTGAACTAGCTACGGTAGCTGCGTGGTTCAAAAGAGCTGAATCCCCCTCCAGTACGCCATGGGCCTCCTTTAATAGTTGAAAGGGGCTGCCACAGTGGCACACAGGATGTGGAAAGGCCTACAGTCCTGTGAGCTTATCGCTTGTATTACAGGACAAGGCGCATTTAATGCGTAGCTTAGGTGTCCTCTCGCTTTATCAGGGACTGGAGCGAGGCCCGTCCCGTCCGTCGCCGCTCCCCCTCGCTTCGACACGCGCCCTGGCCAGCGATGCATGCGACGCCATGTAGGCAGGCAAGCGGCTGAGGTGGCGCGGTGGGGGAGCCATCATGAAGATCTACATGCCGCCACGTAGGCATGTGCTGAGTTGGCCTGGAAGCTGCATGTTGCCACGCAGGTGCGTGCACAGCTGGTTGGGCTGGCAGCTGCATGTGAATGGCGGTGGAGACTTGGTTGGTGCGGACCTGGCAGTGACCCTGCTGACGCCCTTGGCTAGGGTCTCGCTGGGTGTCCCGGCAAGGGTCTTGCCATGGCGCGCTGTCGTCCCCGGCAAGGATCTTGCCGGGGGTCTTGTGGATTTCCTCGGCAAGGATCTTGTCGAGGATCGTTGCCTTCCAATCCTCATCTGATCTTGAATATTATTTGTCTTCACAAAGATCTACATGCCACCATGGAGGTGCCTCCCGAGCCCTGGGTCCAGCTGTAGTTGTTGGTGATGTTGGAACCCTTGGGCTCAAGGGTGGCTCTCTCTATTGGCATTGGGCAAGTTGCCCCGACAAGGCTCTTACCGGGGCCGCGGAGGTCTCCCCGACAAGGGTCTTGCCGGGGGAGTCCACCTCGCCCTCGTGCTCTTTGGTGTTGCTGGTCTTGGCGTTGCCTTGTTTGATCATCTTGCGGCTTTGACTCCTCCCTTTTTCCTTGCCAAGTGTGGCTTCGGCCCGTGGCTCTAACTGCCCGCGCACAAGTAAGGGTACAAAGGAGTGCCCCTACTTTAGTACACCGACACGTGGCCTCCTCGTAGAGTCCTAGACTTAAACTCCAAGTCTCCTGGATTGCTTTTGGTCCAAGAAAGATCCTTGCGAAGGTTTCATTCCGTTTGGACTCCGTTTGGTATTCCTTTTCTGTAAAACACTAAAATATGCAAAAAAAATAAACTTGCACTGGGCCTCCGGTTAATAGGTTAGTCCCAAAAATAATATAAAAGAGCATATTAAAGCCCATTAAACATCCAAAACAGATAATATAATAGCATGGAACAATCAAAAATTATGGATACATTGGAGACGTATCAAGCATCCCCAAGCTTAATTCCTGCTCGTCCTCGAGTAGGTAAATGATAAAAATAGAATTTTTGATGTGGAATGCTACCTAGCATAATTATCAATGTAATTTTCTTTATTGTGGCATGAATGTTCAAATCCTAAAGATTCAAGACAAAAGTTTAATATTGACATAAACATAATAATACTTCAAGCATACGAACAAAGCAATCATGTCTTCTCAAAATAACATGGCCAAAGAAAGTTGTCCCTACAAAATCATATAGTCTGGTTATGCTCTATCTTCATCACACAAAGTATTTAATCATGCACAACCCCGATGACAAGCCAAGCAATTGTTTCATACTTTTGATGTTCTCAAAACTTTTCAATCTTCACATAATACATGAGCGTGAGCCATGAACATAGCACTATAGGTGGAATAGAATGGTGATTGTGGAGAAGACAAAAAGGAGAAGATAATTGATACATCTCCAATGTATCTATAATTTATGAAGCATTCATGCTATTTTATTATCAGTTTTGAATGATTACGGGATTTATTATACACTTTTATATTACTTTTGGGACTAACCTACTAACCAGAGGCCCAGCCCATATTGTTGTTTTATTGCCTATTTCGGTATTTCGAAGAAAAGGAATATCAAATGGAGTCCAAACGGAATGAAACCTCCGGCAGCGTGATTTTTGGGAAGATTATGACCCAGGAGACTTGGAATTGAAGTAAAGGGAGCATCGAGCAAGCCACGAGATAGGGGGGCGCGCCCTACCCTCTCGTGGGCCACTCGAGGCTCCCCCGTCCGACTTCTTTCGCCCATATAAGCCTACATACCCTAAAAACATCAAAAAGAAGATAGATTGGGAGTTCCGCCACCACAAGCCTCCGTAGCCACCAAAAACCTCTCGGGAGCCCGTTCCGGCACCCTGCCAGAGGGGGAAACCATCACTGGTGGCCATCTTCATCATCCCGGTGCTCTCCATGACGAGGAGGGAGTAGTTCACCCTCGGGGCTGAGGGTATGTACCAATAGCTATGTGTTTGATCTCTCTCTCTTGTGTTCTCTCTATGGCACGATCTTGATGTATCGCGAGCTTTGCTATTATAGTTGGATCTTATGATGTTTCTCCCCCTCTACTCTCTTGTGATGAATTGAGTTTTCCCTTTGAAGTTATCTTGTTGGATTGAGTCTTTAAGGATTTGAGAACACTTGATGTATGTCTTGCCATGTTTATCTGTGGTGACAATGGGCTATCATGTGCCACTTGATGTATGTTTTGGTGATCAACTTGCGGGTTCCTCCCATGAACCTATGCATAGGGGTTGACACATGTTTTCGTCTTGACTCTAGGGTAGAATCTTTGGGGCACTCTTTGAAATACTCTGTGTTGGTTGAGTAGATGAATCTGAGATTGTGTGATGCATATCGTATAATCATTCTCACGGATACTTGAGGTGACAACGGAGTATCTAGGTGACATTAGGGTTTTGGTTGATCTGTGTCTTAAGGTGTTATTCTAGTATGAACTCTTGAATAGATTGATCTGAAAGAATAACTTTGAGGTGGTTTCGTACCCTACCATAATCTCTTCGTTTGTTCTCCGCTATTAGTGGCTTTGGAGTGACTCTTTGTTGCATGTTGAGGGATTGTTATATGATCTATCTATGTTATTACTGTTGAGAGAACTTGCACTAGTGAAAGTATGAACCCTGGGCCTTGTTTCCTATCATTGCAATACCATTTACACTCACTTTTATCATTAGTTACCTTGCTGTTTTTATATTTTCAGATTACAAATACCTTTATCTACCATCCATATTGCACCTGTATCACCATCTCTTCGCCAAACTAGTGCACCTATACAATTTACCATTGTATTGGGTGTGTTGGGCACACAAGAGACTCTTTGTTATTTGGTTGCAGGGTTGTTTGAGAGAGACCATCTTCATCCTACGCCTCCCACGGATTGATAAACCTTAGGTCATCCACTTGAGGGAAATTTGATATTGTCCTACAAACCTGTGCACTTGCAGGCCCAACAACGTCTACAAGAAGAAGGTTGTGTAGTAGACATCAAGCTCTTTTCTGGCGCCGTTGCCAGGGAGGTGAGTGCTTGAAGGTATATCTTTAGATCTTGCAATCGAATCTTTTTGTTTCTTGTTTTATCACTAGTTTAGTTTATAAAAGAAAACTACAAAAAAATGGAGTTAAGCTTGTCTCATATGCTTCATCTTTTTAATATATTTCGTGAGTTTGATGAAAAGGAAAATTGTGCTGAAAGTGCTAGAAGAAGAAATTTATAGAATGTTTGATATTAAATCTTTGAATGATGAGCATGATTGCAATGTTATTAGTATGAACTCTTTGAATATCCATAGTACTAATGATGATTGCACTAGTTATGATGAAAATGTCTCCTATAAGCATGTTGATTTTTGTGGAGTATATTGGATTTGCATGGACACACAAAATAGAGAAAATAGATATTGCAAGACGCATAAGTATTTAAAAACTAAAGTTTTGCAAGAAAGTCTTAACGAGTGTGCTAAAAGATTCAATATTTTTCGTGCCCCTTGTGAACTTTGCAATGAACGTGGTCATTTAAATCTCCAATGCATATTGTTTCATGATCGAATCGTGTACAAAAATTGTGATAACTTGATTACCCTTGGGCATCATAAAGAGCTTAGTCTTCTTTTGGGGTATGAAGAAATGAAACGTATAACTGAGGGTATTCTAAAATTTAATCTTGATAGATTTCTTGATTTTGATTTAGAGGAGATTTATTTGTTTTGTGCGGTGAATTGCATTGAAAATCCTTATATTGCCAATTACCTAAAAAAAGAAAGCAAATAGAAGATGATGAGAATACTAATGAAAGGGAAGAGGCTTCCCAATATCCTCCTATTATTTCTTATGATGAATCAGGTAACGAGGAGGAGCTTTCTATTCAACCAATCTCATCAATAAGGAGCTCAAAGAGGAAGGTTGAACCCACACATAATGTGAAGAAGAAAAAGAAAAGAAGGAGTAACAAAGGTAGAAAGGTATCCCTCCCAAATGATGTTGCTCCGACTACTCATTGTGATGATGATAATTGCTTTACTATTGGTGCTATCCATATTTTTAATGATGAGAGTGATTATGCTTATGATATGAAAAGACCCAAGCTTGGGGAAGCTATGTTTGATGAGGATGACATATTTGAGAATATATTTGCTGAAATTAATGTTTGTCCCAAGCTTGGGGATGCTATGTTTAATGAAGATGATATTTTTAGCATCCCAAGTTTTGATATGCAAAGTTGTTATGATGATAGCATGCCTCTTACCTACGATGATTATATTGATGAAAGTGGGTTTGGAAGAGTGTCAACTTTAGGAAGTAGTTATCCCACTATTTTGGAGGATGTTGAATCTTATTGTGATGAATACGAAAGTGGATTTGGACGAGTGTCAACTTTATTTAGTGATTCCACTATCTTGGGAGAGGTTTCAATCAATTATGATGAGAACGAAGTTGCTACTTATGATGATTATTGTGATGAAACTTATGCTTAAAAAGTAGTGATGATTATATTTATAAAACTTGTCATGATTATGATTACCCTTTTTCTGAACATTACTCTTTTAATATGGAAGCAATTTTTAGTGTTCAAGTCTCTTATGATACTCCCACTATTCTGAATGAGAAGAATTTTTCTTATGTGGAGAGTAGTAAATTTTCTATGCTAGTAGATCATGAAAAGAATGCTTTAGGTGCTGGTTATATTGTTTAATTCATTCATGATGCTACTGAAAATTATTATGAGGGAGGAATATATGCTTGTAGGAATTGCAATAATGTCAAGTTTCCTGTCTATGTGTTGAAAATCTTGAAGCTATGCTTGTTTTACCTTCCTATGCTAGTTGATTATTGTTCCCATAAGTTGTTTGATCACAAAATCCCTATGCATAGGAAGAGGGTTAGACTTAAATGTGCTAGTCATATGCTTCTTGATGCTCCCGTTATGTTTCAATTCTTATCTTTTATGTGAGCATCATTGTCATCATCATGCCTAGCTAGAAAGGCATTAAAGAAAAGCGCTTGTTGGGAGACAACCCAATATTTACCCTTACTGTCTTTGTGTGTCCACATGATTATTCTATTGTAGTAATCATGTTTTATAGCTTTTGTTTCAATAAAGTGCCAAGTAAGACCTTTAGGATAGCTTACAGTGATAGTTGTGTTGATCCTGCTGAAAATCAGAAACTTTTGCACCCAGTAAATTAATTTTGTTAATTCACAGAAACGTGATTTTGATCTTATTCTTTTTGCTCTGGATTGTTACACACATTGCTTAGGACTTCCTAATTTTTTAGAATTTTTGGAGTTCCAGAAGTATACGTTTGATACAGATTACTACAGACTATTCTGTTTTGGACAGATTCTGTTTTCTATGTGTTGTTTGCTTATTTTGATGAATCTATGAGTAGTATCGAGAGTATGAACCATAGATAAGTTGTAGTACAGTAGATATTACACTAATATGAATTTAGAATGAGTTCATTACAGTACCTAAGTGGTGGTTTTATTTTCTTATACTAACGGAGCTTACGAGTTTTCTGTTGAGTTTTGTGTTGTGAAGTTTTCAAGTTTTGGGTAAGGATTCGATGGACTATGGAATAAGGAGCGGCAAGAGCCTAAGCTTGGGGATGCCCAAGGCACCCCAAGATAATATTCAAGGACAACCAAGAGCCTAAGCTTGGGTATGCCCCGGATGGCATCCCCTCTTTCGTCTTCGTTCATCGGTAACTTTACTTGGAGCTATATTTTTATTCACCACATGATATGTGTTTTGCTTGGAGCATCATTTTATTTTGTTAGTATTTGATGTCTGTTATTTAGAATAATTTTTTGCATCTTTAGTTTCAATAAAAATGTCAAGGATAGCCTTTACCATGCTTATTTTGCTAGTATACATGTTGCTGTTTGAAAACAGAAAGTTTACCGCTGTTGCAAAAATTCCCTAGAAAAGTCAGAGAATGATATAATGTAGAAACCTTTTGCATCTTGATCTCTGATAAACTTACTACAGTGGGAATTTTATTTCATAATTTTTGGAGTTAGGAAAGTATTGATACTCTTGCATTCTTTACAGACTGTACTGTTTTGGCAGATTGCTGTTATGTTTGCATTGTTTGCATATGTTTGCTTGTTTAATGATTCTATTTGAGGATAGGAGTACTAAATATGCAAAGGCATATAGTATCCAATGTTGAATAATAATTTTATTGATTTGTTACAGTATAAAATGATAAGGTTTTGCATTGGTTTATACTAACCTATCTCACGAGTTCTTGTTGAGTTTGTTGTGGATGAAGCTTTTGATAAAAAGAGAAACCATGATATGAGAGGAATTAAGGAGACACAAAAGTTCAAGCTTGGGGATGCCCAAGGCACCCCAAGATAATATTTCAAGAAGTCTGAAGCATCTAAGCTTGGGTATGCCCCGGTAGGCATCCCACCTTTTTTTCAACAACTATCGGTTAGTATCGGTTGAACCTAAGTTTTTGCTTCTTCACATGAGTTGTGCTATCCTTGCAATGTCATTTTATTTTGCTTTGCTTGCTGTTTGTGAAATACCAAGATCCGAAATTCTTAAATGAGAGAGAGTCTTCACATAGTTACATAATTATTTAGCTACTCATTGATCTTCACTTATATCTTTTTGGAGTAGTTTTTCATTTACTCGTGTGCTTCACTTATATCCTATGAGTAAATTGTTGAATGAGTTGATTGTCATAAATCTGAAATTATATATGTCTCATTTGCTTATCCCATGGGGGGTAATGACTTCACATCCAAGAAATAGAGGTTGTAAATTTATTGAAGGTTAGCAAGCATTGTATTGGTCATTTGAACATTTCATGAAAGAATATTGAAGGAAGAGAGATTTCACATATAAATATACTATCCTAGACATCTTTTATAATTGGGAGCACTCATTAAGTATGACATGCTAAAGAGTTGATGTTGGACAAGGAAGACAATGTAATGGGTTATGTTTTTGCACATCTCAGTTAAAGTATATTATCATGGATAATTCAAACATGTTGAGCTTGCCTTTCCCCCTCATGCTAGCCAAAATTCCTTGCACCAAGTAGAGATACTACTTGTGCTTCCAAATATCCTTAAACCCAGTTTTGCCATGAGAGTCCACCATGCCTACCTATGGATTGAGTAAGATTCTTCAAGTAAGTTGTCATCGGTGCAAGCAATAAAAATTGCTCTCTAAATATGTATGATCTTTTGGTGTGAAGAAAATAGCTTTATACGATCTTGTTATGGAAGCAATAAAAGCGACAGACTGCATAATAAAGGTCCATATACAAGTGGCAATATAAAGTGACGTTCATTCACATTAAGATTTTGTCCAACCCTAAAAGTGCATGACAACCTCTGCTTCCCTCTGTGAAGGGCCTACCTTTTACTTTATGTCCTTTACTTTATGCAAGAGTCAAGGTGATCTTCACCTTTCCCTTTTTCATTTTATCCTTTGGCAAGCACCTCGTGTTGGAAAGATCCTGATATATAGATCCAATTGGATGTAAGTTAGCATGAACTATTATTGTTGACATCACCCAAAGGTGAATACGTTGGGAGGCAACACTATAAGCCCCTATCTTTCTCAGTGTCCGATTGAAACTCTATAACCATTAGTATTGCGTGAGTGCTAGCAATTGTAGAAGACTATATGATAATTGAGTATGTGGAGTTTGCTATTCCTGAAAATAAGATGAATTGCAATTGTTTGATGACTAAGAATGAAGTTTTCTAGTTTTCAAGAAAGTTTATGGTCTATGCTTTAACATGTGAATAGCTTGTTAGTTGATCGCGAGAAGTTTTATGAGATGAACTACTGTTATGACATATAATCATGCTAGAAAAGGTGATCAAAATTATCATTGATCAAACTTGTGCACCTTCTAGCATTCACACTTCATAAATTCTTTCTTTTATCATTTACCTACTCGAGGACGAGCATGAATTAAGCTTGGGGATGCTGATACGTCTCCAACGTATCTATAATTTATGAAGCATTCATGCTATTTTATTACCTGTTTTGAATGATTACAGGCTTTATTATACACATTTATATTACTTTTGGGACTAACCTACTAACCGGAGGCCCAGCCCATATTGCTGTTTTATTGCCTGTTTCAGTATTTCGAAGAAAAGGAATATCAAATGGAGTCCAAACGGAATGAAACCTTCGGCAGCGTGATTTTTGGGAAGATTATGACCCAAAAGACTTGGAGTTGAAGTAAAGGGAGCATCGAGGAAGCCACGAGACAGGGGGGCGCGCCCACCCCCCTGGGCGCGCCCTACCCTCTCGTGGGCCCCTCGAGGCTCCCCCGACCGACTTCTTTCGCCCATATAAGCCTACGTACCATAAAAACATCGAAAAAAGAAGATAGATCAGGAGTTCCGCCACCGGAAGCCTCTGTAGCCACCAAAAACCTCTCAGGAGCCCGTTCCGGCACCCTGCCGGAGGGGGAACCCATCACCTGTGGCCATCTTCATCACCCCGGCGCTCTCCATGACGAGGAGGGAGTAGTTCACCCTCGGGGCTGAGGGTATGTACCAGTAGCTATGTGTTTGATCTCTCTGTCTCTTGTGTTCTCTCTATGGCATGATCTTGATGTATCACGATCTTTGCTATTATAGTCAGATCTTATGATGTTTCTCCCCCTCTACTCTCTTGTGATGAATTGAGTTTTCCCTTTGAGGTTATCTTGTCGGATTGAGTCTTTAAGGATTTAGAACACTTGATGTATGTCTTGTCGTGTTTATCTGTGGTGACCATGGGATATCATGTGCCACTTGATGTATGTTTTGGTGATCAACTTGCGGGTTCCGCCCATGAACCTATGCATAGGGGTTGACACACGTTTTTGTCTTGACTCTCCGGTAGAAACTTTGGGGCACTCTTTGAAGTACTCTGTGTTGGTTGAATAGATGAATCTGAGATTGTGTGATGCATATTGTATAACCATGCCCACGGATACTTGAGGTGACAATGGGGTATCTAGGTGACATTAGGGTTTTGGTTGATTTGTGTCTTAAGGTGTTATTCTAGTACGAACTCTTGAATAGATTGATCCGAAAGAATAACTTTGAGGTGGTTTCGTACCCTACCATATTCTCTTAGTTTGTTCTCCGCTATTAGTGGCTTTGGAGTGACTCTTTGTTGCATGCTGAGGGATTGTTACATGATCTATCTATGTTATTATTGTTGATAGAACTTGCACTAGTGAAAGTATGAACCCTAGGCCTTGTTTCCTATGATTACAATACCATTTACATTCACTTTTATCATTAGTTACCTTGCTGTTTTTATATTTTCAGATTACAAATACCTTTATCTACCATCCATATTGCACTTGTATCACCATCTCTTCGCCGAACTAGTGCACCTATACAATTTACAATTGTATTGGGTGTGTTGGGGACACAAGATACTCTTTGTTATTTGGTTGCAGGGTTGTTTGAGAGAGACCATCTTCATCCTACGCCTCCCACAGATTGATAAACCTTAGGTCATCCACTTGAGGGAAATTTGCTACTGTCCTACAAACCTGTGCACTTGCAGGCCCAACAACGTCTACAAGAAGAAGGTTGTGTAGTAGACATCAATAATCTCACATCAACTAGGCATATCAATGGGCTATGGAGATGCCCATCAATAGATATCAATGTGAGTGAGTAGGGATTGCCATGCAACAGATGCACTAGAGCTATAAGTGTATGAAATCTCAACAAGAAAACTAAGTGGGTGTGCATCCAACTTGCTTGCTCACGAAGATCTAGGGCACTTTTGAGGAAGCCCATCATTGGAATATACAAGCCAAGTTCTATAATGAAAAATTCCCACTAGTATATGAAAGTGACAACATAGGAGACGCTCTATCATGAAGATCATGGTGCTACTTTGAAGCACAAGTGTGGTAAAAGGATAGTAGAATTGTCCCTTCTCTCTTTTGCTCTCATTTTTTTTATTTGGGCCTTTCTCTTTTTTATGGCCTCTTTTTTTTATTTAGTCCGGAGTCTCATCCCAACTTGTGGGGGAATCATAGTCTCCATCATCCTTTCCCTCACTGGGACAATGCTCTAATAATGAAGATCATCACACTTTTATTTACTTACAACTCAAGAACTACAACTCAATACTTAGAACAAAATATGACTCTATGTGAATGCCTCCGGCGGTGAATTGGGATGTGCAATGATTCAAGAGTGACATGTATGAAAAATTATGAACGGTGGCTTTGCCACAAATACGATGTCAACTACATGATCAAGCTAGCAATATGACAATGATGGAGCGTGTCATAATAAACAGAACAATGGAAAGTTGCATGGCAATATATCTTGGAATGGCTATGGAAATGCCATAATAGGTAGGTATGGTGGATGTTTTGAGGAAGGTATATGGTGGGTGTATGGTACCAGCGAAAGTTGTGCGGTACTAGAGAGGCTAGCAATGGTGGAAGGGTGAGAGTGCATATAATCCATGGACTCAACATTAGTCATAAAGAACTCACATACTTATTGCAAAAATTTATTAGTTATCAAAACAAAGTACTACGCGCATGCTCCTAGGGGGATAGATTGGTAGGAAAAGACCATCGCTTGTCCCCGACCGCCACTCATAAGGAAGACAATCAATAAATAAATCATGCTCCAACTTCATCACATAACTGTTCACCATACGTGCATGCTACGGGAATCACAAACTTTAACACAAGTATTCTTTAAATTCACAACTACTCAACTATCATGACTCTAATATATCCATCTTCATATCTCAAAACAATCATAAAGAATCAAACTTCTCATAGTATTCAATGCACTTTATATGAAAGTTTTTATTATACCCATCTTGGATGCCCATCATATTAGGGCTAATTTTATAACCAAGCAAATTACCATGCTGTTCTAAAATACTCCCAAAATAATATAACTGAAGCATGAGCGATCAATAATTTTTATAAAATAAAACCACCACCGTGCTCTAAAAAGATATAAGGGAAGCACAAGAGCAAAATTGTCTAGCCCAAAAGATATAAGTGAAGCACATAAAGTATTCTAATAAATTCCGCTTCATACGTGTCTCTCCCAAAAGGCGTGTACAGCAAGGATGATTGTGGTAAACTAAAAAGAAAAAACTCAAATCATACAAAGCGCTCCAAGCAAAACAGATATCATGTGGTGAATAAAAATATAGCCTCAAGTAAAGTTACCGATAGACGAAGACGAAAGAGGGGATGCCATACGGGGCATCCCCAAGATTAGGCTTTTGGTTGTCCTTGAATTACCTTGGGGTGCCTTGAGCATCCCCAAGATTAGGCTCTTGCCACTCTTTATTCCAAAATCCATCAAATCTTTACCCAAAAACTTGAAAACTTCACAACACAAAACTTCAATAGAAAATCTCATGAGCTCCGTTAGTATGAGAAAATAAACCACCACTTTAAGGTATTGTAATTAACTCATTATTTATTTATATTGGTGTTAAACCTACTATATTCCAACTTCTTTATGGTTCATACCCCCCGATACTACTCATAGATTCATCAAAATAAGCAAACAACACATGAAAAATAGAATCTGTCAAAAACAGAACAGTCTGTAGCAATCTGTAACTTCCGAATACTTCTGTAACTACAAAAATTCTGAAATAAGTTGGTGAACGTGAGAAATTTGTCTATTAATCATCTTCAAAAAGAATCAACCTAAAAGCACTCTCCAGTAAAAAAATGAAAGCTATTCTCATGAGCGCAAAAGTTTTGTTTTTTACAGCAAGATCGCAAAGACTTTACCCAAGTCTTCCCAAAGGTTCTACTTGGCACAAACACTAATCAAAACATAAAACCACATCTAAACAGAATCTAGATGAATTATTTATTACTAAACATGAGCAAAAAGTAAATAACAAAAATAAAATTGGGTTGCCTCCCAACAAGCGCTATCATTTCACGCCCCTAGCTAGGCATAAAAATACGAATAGATCTAGGTATTGCCATCTTTGGTATGCAATCCATAAGTGGATATCATAATAGATTCATAACGCAATTTAATTTTCATCCTAGGAAAGTGTTCCATGCCTTTCCTTAACAGAAACTGGAATCTAATATTTCCTTCTTTCATATCAATAATTGCACCAATCGTTCTGAGGAAAGGTCTACCAAGAATAATAGGACATGTAGGATTGCAATCTATATCAAGAACAATGAAATATACGGGCACATAATTCCTATTTGCAACAATAAGAACATCATTAATCCTTCCCATAGGTTTCTTAATGGTGGAATCCGCAAGATGCAAATTTAAAGAACAATCATCAAATTCACGGAAACCTAGCACATCACATAAAGTTTTTGGAATCGTGGAAACACTAGCGCCAAAATCACATAAAGCATAGAAATCATAATCTTTAATCTTAATTTTAATAGTAGGTTCCCACTCATCATAAAGTTTTCTAGGGATAGAAACTTATAGTTCAAGCTTTTCTTCATAAGATTGCATTAAAGCGTCAAGTATATGTTTAGTAAAAGCTTTATTTTGATTATAAGCATGAGGAGAATTTAGCACGGATTGCAACAAGGAAATACAATCTATCAAAGACAATTATCATAATTAAATCCCTTGAAATCCAAAATAGTGGGTTCATTGCTATGTAAAGTTTTGACCTCTTCAATCCCACTTTTATCAATTTTTGCATCAAGATCTAAAAATTCCAAATCATTGGGATGCCTTTTAACTAAAGTTGACTCATCTCCAGTCCCATATTTATCAAGATTCATATTGGAAAACAAAGATTTAATAGGAGTAACATCAATCACTTTTAGATCTTCATCATTATTATCATGAAAACTAGAAGAACACGCTTTCATAAAGCAATCTTTTTTAGCACGCATCCTACCGGTTCTTTCTTCGCACTCATCAATGGAAATTCTCATGGATTTGAGAGACTCATTGATATCATGCTTAGGTGGAATAGATCTAAGTTTCAAAGAATCAACATCAAGAGAAATTCTATCCACGTTCCTAGCCAACTCATCAACCTTAAGAAGTTTTTCTTCAATCAAAGCATTGAAATTCTTTTGTGAACTCATAAATTCTTTAACACTATTCTCAAAATCAGAGAGAATCTTATTAAAATTTCCATAAGAGTTGCTGTAGGAATTACCATAACTATTAGAGGAATTACTAGGAAACGACCTAAGATTAAAGTTGCCTCTATACGCGTTGTTACCAAAACTGTTCCTACCAACAAAATTCACATCTATAGATTCATTATTGTTCTCAATAAAAGTGGACAAAGGCATATCATTAGGATCAGAAGAAACACTTTTATTAGCAAACAATTTCATAAGTTCATCCATCTTTCCACTCAAAACATTAATCTCTTCAATCGTATGAACCTTTTTACTAGTGGATCTTTCGGTGTGCCATTGTGAATAATTAACCATAATATTGCCTAGGAGTTTAGTAGCTTCTCCTAAAGTGATTTCCATAAAAGTGCCTCCTGCAGCCGAATCTAAAAGATTTCTAGAAGCAAAGTTCAATCCGGCATAAATTTTTTGTATAATCATCCACAAACTCAAACCATGTGTAGGGCAATTACGTATCATTAATTTCATCCTCTCCCAAGCTTGTGCAACATGCTCATGATCAAGTTGCTTAAAATTCATAATATCGTTCCTAAGAGAGATGATCTTAGCGGGAGTAAAATATTTAGAGATAAAAGCATCTTTGCACTTATTCCATGAATCAATACTATTTTTACGCAAAGAAGAGAACCAAGTTTTAGCACGATATCTAAGCGAAAACGGAAATAACTTCAATTTAAGAATATCATTATCCACATCTTTCTTCTTTTGCATATCAGACAAATCAACGAAGTTGTTTAGATGGGTTGCGGCATCTTCACTAGGAAGGCCAGAAAATTGATCTTTCATAACAAAGATTCAACAAAATGGTATTAATTTCACAAGATTCATCATCGGTAGTAGGAGCAATCGGAGTGCTAATAAAATCATTGTAGTTGGTATTTAAAAAGTCACACAATTTAGTATTATCTTGAGCCATCATGACAAACAATCAATCCAACACACAGGAACTCAAGAAGCAAACGAAAAGAGACGAACGGAAGGGGGCGAAGAAAAGGCAAAGGTTTCGAAAATTGTTTTAGAAGTGGGGGAGAGGAAAACGATAGGGTAATGGCAAATAATGTAATGCGAGGGAGAGGATTTTATGATGGGTACTTGGTATGCTTGACTTGGCGTAGATCTCCCCGGCAACGGCGCGAGAAATCCTTCTTGCTACCTCTTGAGCATGCGTTGGTTTTCCCTTGAAGAGGAAAGGTTGATGCAGCAATGTAGCATAACTATTTCCCTCAGTTTTGAGAACCAAGGTATCAATCCAGTAGGAGAAGACACACAAGTCACCTAGTACCTTCACAAACAATCAAGAACCTTGCAACCAACGCGATAAAGGGGTTGTCAATCCCTTCATGGCCAATCACAAAAGTGAGATCTGATAGAGATAATAAAGTAAATATTTTTGGTATTTTTTGTTGTATAGATTGGAAAGTAAATATTGCAAAACAGTAAACGAGATGTGATGTGAATAAAAGAGATGTAATATAATAAGAAAGAGACCCGGGGGCCATAGGTTTCACTAGTGTCTTCTCTTAGGATAGCATGTGTTACGGTGGGTGAACAAATTACTACCGAGCAATTGATAGAAAAACGCATAATTATGAAGACATCTAAGGCAATGATCATGAATATATGCATCATGTCCGTGTCAAGTAGACCGAAATGATTCTGCATCTACTACTATTACTCCACACATCGACAGCTATCGAGCATGTATCTAGAGTATTAAGTTCATAATAATGGAGTAATGCATTAAGCATGATGACATGATGTAGAGGGATAAACTCAAGCAATATGATATAAACCCCATCTTTTTATCCTCGATAGCAACAATACAATACGTGCCTTGTTGCCCTACTTTCATTGGGAAAGGACACTGCAAGATTGAACCCAAAGCTAAGCACTTCGCCCATTGCAAGAAAGATCAATCTAGTAGGCCAAACTAATCCGATAATTCGAAGAGACTTGCAAAGATACCAAATCATGCATATGAGAATTCAAAGAAGAACCAAATAATATTCATAGATAATCTTGTTCATAAATCCACAAATTATCGGATCTCGGCAAACACACTGCAAAAGAATATTACATCGAATAGATCTCCAAGAACATCGAGGAGAACTTTGTATTGAGAATCAAAGAGAGAGCAAAATCCATCTAGCTAATAACTATGGACCCGAAGGTCCGTGGTAAACTACTCACGCTTCATTGGAGAGGCAATGGTGTTGATGTAGAAGCCCTTCGTGATCGATTCCCCCTCCGGCAGATCATCGGAAAAGGCCCCAAGATGGGATCTCATGGGTACAGAAGGTTGCTGCGGTGGAAAAGTGGTTTCATGGCTCCCCTGGTGTTTCTAGGGTATAAGAGTATATATAGGTGAAAGAAGTACGTTGATGGAGCTACGAGGGGCCCACGTGGGTGGGGGCGTGCCTACCCCCCTGGGCGTGCCCTCTTGCCTCGTGGCCTCCTCGTAGAGTCCTAGACTTCAACTCCAAGTCTTCTGGATTGCTTTTGGTCCAAGAAAGATCCTCACGAAGGTTTCATTCCGTTGGAACTCCGTTTGATATTCCTTTTCTGTAAAACACTAAAATAGGCAAAAAAACAGAAACTGGCACTGGGCCTCCAGTTAATAGGTTAGTCCCAAAAATAATATAAAAGAGCAGATTAAATCCCAATAAACATCCAAAACAGATAATATAATAGCATGGAACAATAAAAAATTATAGATACGTTGGATACGTATCAGTCGCGTGTTCCAGTGATGGTGCGGAGGCTTGAGGACCCCGTGGAGGTGGTATGTCACCGTGTCAGCGAGGAGGATGAGCACGTCCATCGCTACATGGTTGCGTTGGAGGGTAGGTTCTCCAATTCCTAGCAGGTTCTCTAGGGATCTCACTGGAGCAATGATCCTGTGATGGTTCCTTCTCTTTGGGTGTCCATCGCCCGGGCCGATACCCGTCGTTCACTAGGGTTTTAGCTGTATTAGTGAGGTTAAATGTATGAGACTATTCGAGATGTATTAGTGATAATATTCGACGATGTACGTACGCAAGAGATGATTTAGTTTTGCTTATTGAATGCATGCTAATTTGAATACTAATTTATTTTATGATTTAGTTTTGCTTATTGAATGCTCAAATTGGAGAACTACTCCTATTTTGAATGCTGAAATAGTAGAGCACTATTTTTAATACTATTTTGTTTTTGCAGCCAAATCTCCATGTCGTCGCCGCTGTCATCCCCGTCACAGGCCCCCTCCGACCTCGAGGTGAGACTATCCAAATCTCCATGTCAATATGAGTCCTATAAGATATTTTGAAATGTTTTTGTTCATATTTTCAACCATTGAAATGCAATGACCATCAAGTTTGAATGCAATGACCATCAAGTTGAATGCAAATAGGATATGTGCTTGCCCAAGTGGCCATGTTTGTAGGTAACACCTCCGAGTGGCCTATGTTTTGCCGGAGTGTTGATTAATTTCCATTCCGGCAAATTTCAGGCGCTCCATATGTCCTTTTTTGGCAAAGGTCATGCTGGATTTTTCCGTGAATTTTGGCATGACTTGTGCTAGAATATGTAGGAAATATCGAGTGGCCTGGATTTTCTAGAAAGATAATTAAACGACATTTCGGGTTGACTTTAAGTCTGTCGAGGCTCCATACATGACAATCAAAAAATGAGTGAGGGAGAAAGTCTGCACCATATATGAGAGAGGAAGAAACCCGACTGTTGTCGTGGGGGTCGTTTCTCTTTCTTCTCCCTATGCTAGACTTTTGTTCGGCACTAGGGGAAGGAGGAGTAACGACCATCACCGACGGTCGAAAAATCAATGAGGGAGTGTGTCCACCATATATGAGAGAAGAAGAATGCCGACTGTTGTCGTGGGGATCGCTCCTCCTTCGTTCCCGTGTGCTAGACATTTTGGTTTAATGCACTCGGGGGCGAAGGGAGGAGCGACCATCACCAACGGTCGAATATATACACCACGTGAGCCGAGAGTTTTCAAAAAAAGACTCGACGGACCGATAGTCAACCAGTTCTGAATAATAATGATCTAATTTAGTTTTTGTAGTACATATATTGAATTTTACAAGTTTAATATTTGAATTATGAACATAGGAAATGTCGTCGAACGAAAGTCTCACAAAGTGCTCCTGGTGCGGCGACAACCGGGGTTTCTGTGGCTCGCCTCACTTGGTAGAAGGTCGGCACTTTAGCATTAATCTCCAGGAGGCTTTCGATGTTGAAACGGTACACTACGACACAAAATGTTTTTTCGTAATTAAGCTCGACTTTTACTACTTCAACGTGTAATTTTCGTCTTTTACAATTTGACTAGCTTATCCCATGCCATGCAAGACACCATGTCTTGGAGAGGATGGGTTTTGAAGATCTTGAGAGTATGGAAACAAAGAAAATTAACCTAAGGACCCATCATGGTAGGGATTTTGAAGTAAATCTATACAATTCTGAGAGCGTATCCCATTTTGGTTGCCCGGATTGGGAACACTACAAAAAAAATACACTTCCATGATGATACATGTTTGTCACAGTAGGTCACTTTTCTGTCATGCATGTACATCCATGACGATTTTATGACAGAATCAAGATAGTCATACCTGTGCTGTTGTAGAAGTGTTCCATGACATTACCAAAATTATCATCATGGAAGTGTCCACTTCCATAACGATAAATCACGCGTTATAGAAGTGCTTTCGTCAAGGGTGACCGACACGTGGCATCCACCGTAACGGAACGCCGTTAAGCTATCGGGTCCGGTTTTGGATATGATAACCCGTTAACAGCCCCGACCAATGGGGATTTTCCACGTGTAAAATCATCATTGGCTGGAGGAAACACGTGTTGTCCCACTGTTGGGACAGATGTCATCCACTCATTGGACCAAAGGCGCCTATGATACATCGACATGTGGCACGGCCCAACAGAGGCCCATTCCCGTGAAAAGGCCGGCCCATTTGACTTGGTTAAAAGGTGGCGGGCCGGCCCATGAAAGCCTGTTAACGACCTATTTGCATATAGCCCATTTATAGCCCGCTAACACAGGGCCCGTTACGGCCTATCTGAATTAGGCACAGTAGCATCATCTGGGCCGTCCAATATGATTCCAGCCCATTTTAACTTCCGGCCCATGTATGGCCCATGACGTCTTTTGGCCCATATGAGGCCCTTCGTAACTCTTGGCCCATTAACGGCCCATGGTGAAACTAGCCCGTAATGAACAGTGTATCACTTTATACCCATTAACGGCCCATTATTCCATTGGGCTATTTCCAGCCCATGTTATCTTTCGGCCTTCTCAGGGCCCATTTATTCTTGGGCTAAGTGTCGGTGTCAAAACCGACGGATCTCGGGTAGGGGGTCCCGAACTGTGCATCTAAGGCTAATGGTAACAGGAGGCGGGGGACACAATGTTTACCCAAGTTTGGGCCCTCTCTATGGAGGTAATACCCTACTTCCTGCTTGATTGATCTTGATGAATATGAGTATTACAAGAGTTGATCTACCACGAGATCGTAATGGCTAAAACCCAAGAAGTCTAGCCTATGAGATTATGATTGTTCTCTATGGACTAAACCCTCCGGTTTATATAGACACCGGAGGGGGCTAGGGTTACACAAAGTCAGTTACAGAGAAAGGAATCTACATATCTAAATTGCTAAGCTTGCCTTCCACGCAAACGAGAGTCCCATCCGGACACGGGAAGAAGTCTTCTATCTTGTATCTTCATAGCCCAATAGTCCAGCCCAAGTACATAGTCCGGCTGTCTGAGGACCCCTTAATCCAGGACTCCCTCAGTAGCCCCCGAACCAGGCTTCAATGACGATGAGTCTGGCACGCAGATTGTCTTCGGCATTGCAAGGCGGGTTCCTTCTCCGAATACTTCAAAGCACCTGACTTAAAGAGCAGTATCTGGCTTCCCATTTAATGTCGCACTCATCGTTTTCTGCAGCTTCATGATTTCAGCTTCCATGTGTCGAGCGAATGCAAGAGGTCAGGGCATTTTTGCACTTACCACCCTGACCATGTGAGAAAATTGTCTATTTAAAGAGTGGGATCTTCGGATCTAATCCACACTGAGGGAGTCCTGGATTAGGGGGTGTCCGGATGGCCGGACTATAGCCTTTGGCCGGACTCCTGGACTATGAAGATACAAGATTGAAGACTTCGTCCCGTGTCCGGATGGGACTTTCCTTGGCGTGGAAGGCAAGCTTGGCGATACGGATATGTAGATCTCCTACCATTGTAACCGACTCTGTGTAACCCTAGCCCTCTTCGGTGCCTATATAAACCAGAGGGTTTTAGTCCGTAGGACGAACAACAATCATACCATAGGCTAGCTTCTAGGGTTTAGCCTCTCTGATCTCGTGGTAGATCTACTCTTGTACTACCCATATCATCAATATCAATCAAGCAGGAGTAGGGTTTTACCTCCATCGAGAGGGCCCGAACCTGGATAAAAACATCGTGCCCTTGTCTCATGTTACCATCCGCCTAGACGCACAGTTCGGGACCCCCTACCCGAGATCCGCCGGTTTTGACACCGACATTGGTGCTTTCACTGAGAGTTCCTCTATGTCGTCATCTTTAGGCCTGATGGCTCCTCCGATCATCAACAACGATGCGGTCCAGGGTGAGACTTTTCTTCCCGGACAGATCTTCGTATTCGACGGCTTTGCACTGCGGGCCAATTCGCTTGGCCATCTGGAGCAGATTGAAAGCTACGCCCCTGGCCATCAGGTCAGATTTCGAAGTTTGAACTATACGGCTGACGTCCGCGGAGACTTGATCTTCGACGGGTTCGAGCCACAGCCAAGCGCGCCGCACTGTCACGATGGGCATGATCTAGCTCTGCCGCCGGACAGTGCCCTGGAGGCCGCACCAGTGTCCGCTCCGACCCTTAGCTCGGAGCCGACTGCGCCGATCGAGGACGGGTGGCTCGACACCGCCTCGGGGGCTGCAATCTCTACGGCGATTGAGCCGAACACCATCCCTGTCCTTTGCGAAGCTCGTGACTCCAAGGTGCCGGACTCCTCTCCGGACTCCGAACCTTCCGCGCTCCTGCCAATCGAATCCGATCGGGCGCCGATCATGGAGTTCACCACCGCGGACATCTTTCAGCACTCGCCCTTTGGCGACATCCTGAATTTACTAAAGTCTCTCTCTTTATCAGGAGAGCCCTGGCCGGATTATGGTCAGCAAGGTTGGGATGCGGACGATGAAGAAATTCAAAGCCCACCCACCACCCACTTCGTAGCCACTGTCGAAAGTTTAAACGACGTGCTCGATTTCGACTCCGAAGACATCGACGGTATGGACGACGATGTAGGAGATAAGAATGAACCAGCACCTATAAGGCACTGGACAGCCACCTCATCTCACGATGTATACATGGTGGACACACCTAAAGGAAGCGACGACGAGGAACAACGGGACGCCACGAGGGATCATTCCCTCGAAAAGCAGTCAAAACGGCGACGTAAGCGCCGCCCAAAATCCCGCCTCGACAAAGACAGCAGCCATAAAGACCCAGCCATAGAGCAGGGCGAACCGGTGGACGACGAACATGCTATCGAGCAACCGTCCGAACAGGACAATATGGATAAACAATCCGTCCCCGGCGAAGATAACAGTCCGGGCGATCTCACGCCGGACAAGTTGCTGGAGCAGAAGAACCTCCACAAAAGGCTCGTCGCCACTGTGCGTAGCCTGAAAAAGCAGAAGCGGAGACTCAAAATAGCGGAAGATGCGCTCAAGATCAGATGGAGCAAAGTACTCAACACCGCAGACAAATACGGCGATAGTCGCCGAACAAAGAGCTACCCAAGCGAAAACTACTGCCCGAATTTGATGAGGAGGCCGTAGAGCCCCCGCAATCAAAGAACATAGAGACCACCTGGTAGGATAGACGACCCCATGGCAAACATAGAGTGGCAAACGGCGCCGCTCACAAGCCGGCACGCGATCCGCACACGGATTTGCATCAAAAAGATGGCCCAATTAGATCTATCTACGGGCCAAGAAAGGAAGCTCTAGTAAGCAATGCAACACATCAAGTATCCGAATATTACGGTACACCTAAATATAGGGGTGCCGCATACCCCCTATGTTTCACCGATGAGGTCCTGGATTATGAATTTCTAGCGGGATTCAAGCCCGTAAACATAGAGGCGTACGACGGAACAACAGACCCTGGAGTCTGGATTGAGGATTACATCCTCCACATACACATGGCTAGAGGAGATGACCTCCATGCCATAAAATACTTACCCCTCAAGCTCAAAGGGCCAGCCCGGCATTGGCTCAAAAGCCTCCCCGAAAACACCATTGGAAGTTGGGAAGAGCTCGAGGATGCTTTTCGGGCAAATTTTCAAGGGACCTATGTCCGACCTCCGGATGCAGACGATTTAAGTCACATAACTCAACAACCCGGAGAGTTAGCCCGAAAATTCTGGAACAGATTCCTTACTAAAAAGAACCAAATAGTCAACTGTCCGGACGCCGAAGCCTTAGCAGCTTTCAAACACAACGTCCGAGACGAATGGCTCGCCAGACACCTCGGCCAAGAAAAGCCAAGAACAATGGCCGCATTAACAAGCCTCATGACCCGCTTTTGCGCGGGAGAGGATAGCTGGCTGGCAAGATGCAGTACCAGTGACCCAGGTACATCTGAAGTCAGGGATGGAAACGGGAAATCGCGACGCAGCAAAGACCAGCGTTGGACCAAGGGAAACAGCCCGAAGAGCACGGCAGTCAATGCCGGATTCAAAAGCTCACGGCAGGATCATAAAAAACTGCCCCTTAAGGATAACAGGACGAGCTATCTAACTTAAACAAAATCTTGGACAAGATATGCCAAATCCACAGTACTCCCGGGAAGCCTGCAAACCATACCCACAGAGATTGTTGGGTCTTCAAGCAGTCCGGCAAACTCAACGCCGAACACAAGGGGCTCGACACACCAAGCGAGGACGATGACGAACCCCACAAGCAGAGCACCGGAAAACAAAAGAATTTCCCACAAGAAGTCAAAACAGTAAACTCACTTTACGTGACAAAAGGGAAAAACAGAACGGCGCCCATAGATATACGCGCCATACGGCCTATCCCAGAGGAGTCCCGCCACTGGTTGTTAAAACCAATCACCTTCGACCATCAGGATTACTCTAGAAGTATCCGGAATGCAGGATGGACTGCCTTGATATTAGATCCGATAATCGACGGACTCCAATTTACACAAGTCCTAATGGACGGCGGTAGTTATCTAAACCTGCTATATCAGGACACAATCCGCAAAATGGGGATAGACCCAACCAAAATTCGCCATAGCAACACTTCCTTTCAAGGGGTAATGCCAGGCCCATATGCCCATTGTACGGGCTCTCTACTGCTAGAAGTTGTGTTCGGCTCACCCGACAACTTCCGCCGCGAAAAGTTAACCTTCCACCTCGCCCCATTTACAAGTAGCTACCAAGCACTACTGGGACGCGAAGCTTTCGCCCGCTTTAACGCAATACCGCATTATGCATCCCTTACACTTAAAATGCCCGGTCCGCGAGGCATCATCTCCTTAAAGGGAAATATCGAGTGTTCAGCGCGGAAGATTGTGTGACTTCCTTGACAGCCACACACCAAACCGGCTTCACTAATCAAAGCACCTAAACAGGTCGTCCAGACCCCGGACACGGTTAGACGAGTCCGGCGTAAACATACAAGGGCTTACTAGCCGCATACCCCCGCACAAGGGGCTCCGCGCATGTACAACAAGAGACATTAAAGCTAAATTTTATGCATTTTTTGAATTGTACTTTGTTTATTTAGTATAACGTACATTTTCGCACGATCTTTTTCAACTAAAGTTCCTCTCTTTTACAGATGAACACTGTGATATACCCGTCCAGGATACGACACAACGGAGACACAGGCGCAGACGTGCAGTAGGGACCCGTTGCAAGGATTCTTTTCAGATTAAGACCCTGCGTAAACCTTTTTTACTGTCTCTTGTTGATACACATCCCCGGTTTCTTGCTATAACCGAGGAGGAGGCTGGCGTTTTGGCATGGGCCACGTCAGAATTTTGCGCGTACCTGGACACCAGGGGCTTATTACCAAGGGCGTTGTTCGGCCCGTTTTCATAAAGACCGAATACCTTAGGGAGTGTTCGGCGTCTCGAGTTAGGCCTTATATGCATCAGCTCCGAATCATGTCTTTGGTCAAATGTTGGGTTTGCCCGGCTCCTGTGTTTTGCTGCCTTACGTTCCGCTCTATCGGCTAACGCGGCACCAGGAGAACTACTGCGATTGTGCCCCGGTTCGTCCAGGCGAGCACCTCAGTAGAGAAAGCCGAAAACTGACTGTCATGATATAGCGTGAGACTGGTCAACCACTCGATGACCCGCCGGAATCTATAGGATTCCTCCGCATTGACGAAGGGCCGTTTCCCGGTCAGGCACATACGCGCCCCGAATTCGGGTGAGCGCGGTGCCCCTAGGGGCTATATAGTAGCCCCACTGTCAAACTCCTATGGCTAAGTGAAAGTGATAAAGCATTATAGTCCGGTTGCCTAGTTTGCTGCGCTACCACCTCCTTTATAGGACCAAGACGTTGGATCAAGTGTGAAAATGCGCCTTTTGCAAACACCCCCGCATTATATGCGTGGGGGCTGAAGCCGAAGACTGCCATCTTTCAGGTTATATACACATATACATTAACGGCCGCACAGGAGGTATTTTAATTCTTGAAGGCACAAGTATAAAAAGCTTTTATATTTCATCGAAACATTGTTTCACAATAATACATGTTATTCGAACATAATATCCTTCAAGCACTGCGTCTCTATTAAACGAGCGCCCTGCAGAACTTCCTGAAAATATTGCTCGACAGGTACTCGGCTCCTGTCCGAATTTGGGGATGCAACATCGGTGGCCTTCATCTCTGTCCAGTATGTCTTGACACGGGCAAGAGCCATCCGCGCACCCTCTATGCATGCCGACCTCCTCATTGCATTGCTATGCGGCACCACACCAAGGAACTGTTGCACCAAGCCAAAATAACTCTTCGGCTCGGGCCTTTTCGACCACAAAAGACTCACGACATCCTTCATGGCAAGTTCGGATAACCTATTCAGCTCCGCCCATTCGGCCAAGCGATCGGTTAATGGAAGAGGGCGCTCTGGGTTATGGAACTGCGACCAATAAACCTTTTCCATTTCGTGATACTTTTGATCTCGGAAGTGTTCGGTCGCGTCCGCGGCATTTACCGCCCAGTCCAGATAAGCATCCTCCGCACTCCACAGCCGGTCCAACCGAGCACATTTAGGATCCATGAACTGCCTCCACAGCAGGAAAGGCTTTCCAGCCGCGATATCTCCGGCCTGACGTAGCTCCTCCTTCATAGCTCTCATCGCAGAGCGAGAATCCTTGGCCTCGGCAGTGGCCTTCTTCAGGTCCTCTTGCACCGCTCGATCTTACTTTTCAAGAAGCTTGCAGCAGTCGGCAGCATTCTTCAACTTCATGGCCATCTCGGCCATTTCCTTCTTGCTTCGGCAATGAGTAGCCTGTTCGGCTTCTAGCTCTTCGGCCGCCTTCAAGGCAGCCGCATCACTCTTTCTGGCCTGCTCCTTGGCTCGGGCGAGCTTCGCCCGAAGGCTCTCCATGGCAGCGACACCATCTGCATCAAGCATACATGTTGTAAAGCAGGGGCATCAAGCTCCCTTACCAGGTGTCCGCGGAGAAATCAGATACCTTGTGACTCGTCAAGCCGCTTATTGACAAGCGTGATGTCGGCATCCGCCACGTCAAGTTGCCACTTTAGTTCGGCAAATTGATCAGTCTAGCTAGCCACCGGACACTTCGCCACCTACATAGGAAAGGCGGCATATTATACCTGGGATTATGATCCTCGGCGCGCTGTCACTTTTGACAACATACCGAGCCTCAGGGGCTACTATCTACACAGGGCGCATCTTATATGCGGAACTGTCAGAAGGTACATCATTTCGCGTACCTCAAAACCTGTCAGTAAACTTCTGACAGCTTTGTGCAAACCGCTTTCAGTGGATGAAATCCTTTCAATCACCGTACCCATTAACGCACGGTGATCTTCTGAGATAGACGCTCGCCCGAGCAGATCCTTCAGCCCCTCTGACCGTACACCAGATGGTGCCGGACTTGTCCGATGGCCTTTTCCGAAGGCCGGACACAGAGGGCTTTGAGGGGACATACGACTGCCTTCCGGCTCCGCCGGACTCGGCGAAACCCTCCGCGACGACACCTCAGGGTTGCCCGCCTCGCAAGACGGTACGGCAGGGGGAGGTGTTTCTCTCTCTATCATCTCCGGACGAAGATCCCCCGAAGATGAGCTCTGCTAAGAAGGGCTGAGATCCGAACTACAAGGTAAAATTTCGGTTATCTTCATCAGAAGTAGGGCAGGGATATCCTTTATTTTGAAAAAAACTCCCCTTTTTACTTACGGCTCGATGGAGGGCTGATCCCCTTGGGGGCATAATGCGGCCGAGGCATCTCTCGGCGCAGGACCCTCTGACGAAGATTTCTTCCCCCGCTTTGAGATCATGGTCTCCGGGTCTTCAGAGGCGGTCCTCTTCTTCCCTTGGAGGGAGGGATTCTCGATCCCCCCTTTCCTGACAGCATCCTTCGCGGAGGCGGTAGCTTCCTTGTTCCCCCCTTCACCTTCTTCCGAAGGCGCAACCTCCAGCATCCTGGTTAATACGGGATCCGACATGGTCTCTGGGAGGGGGGCCGGACACCTGATTAACTTCGCTTTCGCTATCCACTCCTGTTCAAGGGACAGCTCTTTTGAGGGCAAATTCATGATAAATATGGGATAGTATGTCCGGGTATGGGGCTACTTACTTGAGTATCTGGGCGATTGCAGCTCATACCTGCGTCCTCGGTCAAGTCCGGACACATCGCTTGTGATCCGAAGAAAAGCTTGTACATCTCCACGAGCGTCGCGCCCATAAAATGTTGGAGAGCTCATGGTCCCTTCGGGTTAAATCCCCACAGGCGAAGGGGGCAACATTTCCAGGGCAGGGTGCGACGAATCAGCATGACCTGCGCTACTACGACCAGAGTGATCTCTCTCTCTAGGAGATCTTGAATGCAGCCCTGCAACAAGGGCACATCCTTGGACGGCCCCCAGTCATGTCCTTTATTGACCCATGACGCCAGCCGCGGTGGAGGACCCGAGCGAAAGGCAGGTGGCGCCACCCATTTGGTACCCCTGGGAGCTGTGATGTAAAACCACTCTTGTTGCCATAGACTGAGCTCCTCTTGAAAAGAGCCCTCGGGCCACGGAGCATCATCATTCTTGCTTATAACAGCCCCTCCGCACTCTGCCTGCTGCCCCTTGATCATCTTCGGCTCCACCTTGAAGGTCTTGAGCCACAATCTGAAGTGAGGGGTAATGCGGAGGAAGGCTTCGCATACGGCAATGAATGATGAGATGTGGAGGATGGACTCATGATCCAAGTCATGAAATTCCAACCCATAGTAAAACATGAGCCCCCTCACGAAGGGGTCCATCGGGAAGCCTAGCCCCCGAAGGAAGTGAGACGCGAACACCATGCTTTCACCAGGCTTGGGAGTGGGAATAACCAGCCCTTGGGCAGGCAACCTATGCGAAATTTTGCTGGTTAGATACCTGGCATCTCTTAGCTTTAGCACGTCTTCTTCCGTAACGGAGGAAGGCATCCACCGGCCTTGCAGGTCGGAGCCAGACATCATCAAAGGTCCGAAGCGCCTGAATCTGGAGCTTTGGGTGTTGGAACTCGAGGCAAGGTGCGGATTCAATCGAGATTGAAAGTAAGGAGTGGAGCCTTGGTCTCTTTATAAAGAGGTTGAATACCAAGAGCCTTCCCCATGACCGTTCGGGACTCGCCTTTGATAGAGGAGACGTGCCAAAGGACGCGGTTGGGTTACCCATGCCCGTATTGATGAGAATCCTGGAATAAGGGGACACGATCTCTGCTTTGACAAGACGTGCCAAGGAAACCGCCTCGCTAAACACGCTAAGGAGGGACAGTAAAAATGATTCGAATAAAGGCTTGGCCGTGGTGTGATGTCACCCACGGAATACGTCAGCAAATTGAATTTGTGTAAATATTATTCTCTCTATGGTGGTATGTGGAACTTATTTTGCAGAGCCGGACACTATCCTTGTGTTCAAAATCTTCTATGAAGTATTCGGAGGAGGAACCCGCCTTGCAATGCCGAAGACAATATGCGCGCCGGACTCGTCGTCATTGAAGCCTGGTTCAGGGGCTACTGAGGGAGTCCTGGATTAGGGGGTGTCCGGATGGCCGGACTATAGCCTTTGGCCGGACTCCTGGACTATGAAGATACAAGATTGAAGACTTCGCCCCGTGTCCGGATGGGACTTTCCTTGGCGTGGAAGCCAAGCTTGGCGATACGGATATGTAGATCTCCTACCATTGTAACCGACTCTGTGTAACCCTAGCCCTCTTCGGTGCCTATATAAACCGGAGGGTTTTAGTCCATAGGACGAACAACAATCATACCATAGGCTAGCTTCTAGGGTTTAGCCTCTCTGATCTCGTGGTAGATCTACTCTTGTACTACCCATATCATCAATATCAATCAAGCAGGAGTAGGGTTTTACCTCCATCGAGAGGGCCCGAACCTGGGTAAAAACATCGTGTCCCTTGTCTCATGTTACCATCCGCCTAGACGCATAGTTCGGGACCCCCTACCCGAGATCTGCCGGTTTTGACACCAACACACACCATCTCCCCCAAACGAGGAATCCTCGGAGCTTGCCCGCAGAAACCCCCAACATGGCTAGCGCTCCCAGCTCTTCCTCCAGCCCACATGGCCCCAAAAAGGGCAATTGGGAAAAGTGCTCCATATCCCATAACCAACTAGTGAAGTTGTAGACACAGAGATTCTCCCCCCCTCGCAGATCTAGTCCCCGTTCGAGCCGGATTGGCTTCCTTCGACGGTGGGGAGCAGGCGGAAAGTTTCCCCAACCCATCCAGGGGGGAACGAGTATGCTTCATTTCCTACTTGTTGAGAGGTGTCGGATTTTCAATCCATCTGTTCCTCCGAGGTCTATTAGAGTAGTATGGCCTCCAACTGCACAATTTTACTCCTGCCTCCATCCTGCATATTGTGGGTTATGTTGCTCTTTGCGAGCTATTCCTGGGCTGTGAGGCCCATTTTGAGTTATGGAAGAAGCTATTCTGCCTCGTCCCTCATAATCAAGAGGGGTTAGTATTCCAAGTGGGCGGCGAGCAAATATGGCGCACCGCCGGGACCGGATATCTGTCCGGTACGATGAAGAAGGCATCCGAAGAATGGCCTTCCGAATGGTTTTATATTGAAGACGTCTCCCTTCCCGACCCAGTCCGAATGGGTCTTCCTGAATTTTCAAGTGCTCCATTGAAGAAACGCCTCAGCTGGCGTCCCCTGATACGTCTCCGTCGTATCTATAATTTTTTATTGTTCCATGCCAATATTCTTCAACTTTCATATACTTTAGGCAACTTTTTATACTATTTTTGGGACTAACATATTGATCCAGTGCCAGTTCCTGTCTGTTGCATGTTTTATGTTTCGCAGAAACCCCATATCAAACGGAGTCCAAACGGGATAAAAATGGACGGAGAATTATTTTGGAATATTTGTGATTATTGGGAAGTAAATCAACGCGATACGGTGCCCGAGGGGGCCAGGAGATAGGGGGCACGCCCCAGGGAGGTAGGCACGCCCTGAACTCTCCTGGGCCCCTCATAAGGCAGTTTACGCTCTTCTTTTGCCGCAAGAAAGCTAATTTTATTAGAAAAATCTGGGCGAAAGATTCACCCCAATCGGAGTTACGGATCTCCGGATATAAAAGAAACGGTGAAGGGGCAGAATTCCAGAACGTAGAAACAGAGAGATAGATCCAATCTCGGAGGGGCTCTCGCCCCTCCCAAGCCATGGGAGCCAAGGACCAGAGGGGAAACCCTTCTCATCTAGGTACAAGGTCAAGGAAGAAGAGGAAGAAGGGGGGCCCTCTCCCCCTTGCTTCCGGTGGGGCCGGAACGCTGCCGGGGGCCATCACCATCACCGCGATCTTCACCAACAACTTCACCGCCTTCATCACCAACTCTTCCCCCCTCTATGCAGCGGTGTAACACCTCTCTTACCCGCTGTAATCTCTACTTAAACATGGTGCTCAACACTATATATTATTTCCCTATGATGTATGGCTATCTTATGATGTTTGAGTAGATCTGTTTTGTCATATGGGTTAATTGATGATCGTGATTGGTTTGAGTTGCATGTTTTATTATTGGTGTTGTCCTATTGTGCCCTCCGTGTCGCGCAAGCGTGATGGATCCCCGCTGTAGGGTTTGCAATATGTTTATGATTTGCTTATGGTGGGTGGCGTGAGTGAACAAAAGCACAGACCCGAGTAAGTAGGTTGTTTGCGTATGGGATAAAGGGGACTTGATGCTCTAATGCTATGGTTGGATTTTACCTTAATGAATCTTTAATAGTTGCGGACGCTTGCTAGAGTTCCAATCATAAGTGCATATGATTCAAGTAGAGAAAGTATGTTAGCTTATGCCTCTCCCTCAAATAGAATTGCAATAGTGATTACCGGTCTAGTTATCGATTGCCTTGGACAAATAACTTTCTCGTAACAAAAAGCTCTCTACTAATACTTACTTTATTGCTTCTTTATCTAAAACAGCCCCTAGTTTATATTTATGTGTTCTTTATTATCTTGCAAACCTATCCTATCACATCTACAAAGTACCCCTAGTTTCATACTTGTTCTAGGTAAAGCGAACGTCAAGCGTGCGTAGAGTTGTATCGGTGGTCGATAGAACTTGAGGGAATATTTATTCTACCTTTAGCTCCTCGTTGGGTTCGACACTCTTACTTATCGAAAACTATTGCGATCCCCTACACTTGTGGGTTATCAAGACCTTTTTCTGGCACCGTTGCCGGGGAGTCATAGCTTGGGGTGAATATTCTCGTGTGTGCTTGTTTCCTTTATCACTAAGTAATTTTTATTTGTTGTTCTAAGTTGTTCTCTATCTTTACTTATGGATATGGAACGCGAAATACCAAAAAAATTAGGTGTACTTGCTACTCATGGAGATGGGGTAACTCCTAAAACCCTCGATTCTCATTATGTGAAAGATATTATGTACTACTTTGATAATCCTAAGAAAACCCCATTCAACTTTATAATGGGAGACACATTGGATCAACATGAATACTTTAGGGATTATCGCTCGACACAAAAGGGAAACTATTATGGGACCAATTTATTATGTTGCATTGGTATGCCCGGGATCTATGCTTGAGATATGATATTACTTGTTGCTCTAGGATGAAGGCTCCACACCTTCCCTTTTCATGCAAATTTAATGATAATGAAACCTTAGCTTCTTATGCTAATGGTATATATGATTACTATGATGTTGAACAAATAGAAGAATTTGTTGCTTTTAAGGCTGCTTATGAAATTGAATATTTGTTTGAAAAGTATGAAGCTTTAGATGATGATGTTTATAGGCCTGAAAATCTTGCTATACTTAGATATTGCTATGAAAATTATGAATACAGTTACTATATTAATGCATTTATTGAGAAAGTCTCTGCTGTCCAAGAAGAGACTAATATTTTGCAGGAAGCTATGGAAGAAGAAATTGATGAAACTGTGAGCTCATTGGATGAAAAAGATGATGAGGAGAGCGAAGAACAAAAGGAGGAAGAGAGGATTGATCACCCGTGCCCACCTTCTAATGAGAGTAACTCTTCAACTCATACATTGTTTAATTCCCCTTCGTGCTTACCGAAGGATGATTGCTATGATGATTGCTATGATCCCCTTGATTCTCTTGAAATATCCCTTTTTGATGATGCTTGCTATGCTTGTGGCCAAGATGCCAATATGAATTATGCTTATGGAGATGAACTTGCTATAGTTCCTTATGTTAAACATGAAATTGTTGCTATTGCACCCACGCATGATAGTCCTATTATCTTCTTGAATTCTCCCGACTACACTATATCGGAGAAGTTTGCACTTATTAAGGATTATATTGATGGGTTGCCTTTTACCGTTGCACATGATAATTTTGATGAATGTAATATGCATGTGCTTGCTGCTCCTACTTGCAATTATTATGAGAGAGGAACTATATCTCCACCTCTCTATGTGTCCAACGCGATAAAATTGCAAGAAACTGTTTATACTATGCATTGGCCTTTACTTGGTGTGCATGAATTGTTCTTTTATGACATGCCGATGTATAGGAAGAGAGTTAGACTTTGTCATTGCTTGATATATGTTGCTTTGTGCTCACTACTAAATTACAAATCATTGTTAATTAAAATTGGCTTTGATATACCTTGGGATTCGGGTGGATTCATTACTTGACCACTATATGCCTAGCTTAATGGCTTTAAAGAAAGTGCTGCCAGGGAGACAACCTGGAAGTTTTGGAGAGTCATTTATTTCTGTTGAGTTCTTTTATATAGTTTAAAAACAAAAAAATAAAGAGGGGAACCCAAAAACTTTTCAAAAAGGAAAGTGAAAGTGAGAAAGACAAGCATTGTTGAAGTGGGGGAGCTCCTTGAACTTTGTTCATGCTCACGGAAACTTGTGAATCTTAATTACAGAAACTTTTCATCAAAAATAATTATCCCCCTGTATAATTCCATTGTATTATAAAAATAATGTGCTAAGGTTTGCCTTTAGGATGTTTACAATGCTTGTTGGTTTGTACGGTGTAGGACAGAAACTTTGGCTGTTGTGCGCGATTTTACATTTTTAACTGGAACGTCAATTGGTTCTGATTCATTTTTCACTGTCTTTATATACAACATTTTTATTTTTACTAATTTTGGTAGAATTTTTGGGGTACCAGAAGTATGGTGGATGTTCAGATTGCTACAGACTGCTTTGTTTTTGATGCATAGTTTGCTTGTTTTGATGAATCTATCAATTTATATCAGTGGATTAAGCCATGGAAAAGCTATATTACAGTAGACACAATGCAAAAAAAAATTGAATTGGTTTGCAACAGTACTTATAGTGGTGATTTGCTTTATTATACTAACGGATCTTACCGAGTTTTCTGTTGACGTTTTGTGTGGATGAAGTGTCTAAACAAGGAGGTCTCGATATGAGGAAAAGGAAGAGAGGCAAGAGCTCAAGCTTGGGGATGCCCGAGGCACCCCAAGTAAATATTCAAGGAGACTCAAGCGTCTAAGCTTGGGGATGCCCCGGAAGGCATCCCCTCTTTCTTCAACAAGTATCAGTATGTTTTCGTATTCGTTTCGTTCGTGCATTATGTGCAAGTCTTGGAGCGTCTTTTGCATTTAGTTTTCACTTTTCTTTTATGCACCATGCTAGTATGAGATAGTCCTTGGTTGATTTATAGAATGCTCATTGCACTTCACTTAAATATTTTGAGTGTGGCTTTATAGAATGCTTCATGTGCTTCACTTATATCATTTGAAGTTGGATTGCCTGTTTCTCTTTACATAGAAAACCACCATTTATAGAATGCTCTTTTGCTTCACTTATATTTGTTAGAGCATGGGCATATCTTTTGTGGGTTGCTCCGGACTCGCTTGACGGTGCTCGAGGTTGTCGTCGCCGGATTGGTGGTTTGTCGGAGGAGGCCGCATTGCACTTCTGCCGCGAGGGCTGTAGTATGCTCTTCTGTACGGAGAGAGCGGTCCATGTTAACATTGACTGTTATGACCCCGCGCGGGCCTGGCATCTTGAGCTTGAGGTATGCATAGTGTGGTACCGCATTGAATCTAGCGAATGCGGTTCGTCCGAGCAGTGCGTGGTAACCACTACGGAAAGGGACGATATCAAGGATTAGCTCTTCGCTTCGGAAGTTATCCGGAGATCCGAAGACCACTTCCAATGTTATAGAGCCCGTACAACACGCCTCTACTCCAGGAATTACACCTATAAAGGTGGTTTTGGTGGGCTTGATCCTTGAAGGGTCGATGCCCATTTTGCGCACTGTGTCCTGATAAAGCAGGTTCAGGCTGCTACCGCCGTCCATAATGGCTCGCGTGAGGTGGAATCCGTCGATGATTGGGTCTAGGACCAATGCGGCTGAGCCACCGTGACGGATGCTAGTAGGGTGATCCCTACGATCAAAAGTGATCGGACAAGCCGACCATGGGTTGAATTTGGGGGCGACTGGCTTCATCGCATAGACGTCCTATAGTGCTCGCTTCCGTTCCCGCTTGGGAATGTGAGTGGTGTAGATCATGTTGACCGTTTTCACCTGGGGGAAGTTTCTTCTGGCCCCCCGTGTTCGGACGCCGGGGCTCCTCGTCATCGTCGCTGTGCAGCCCCTTGTCCTTGTTTTTGGTGTTTATTTTGCCGGCATGTTTGAACACCCAGCAGTCTCTGTTGGTGTGTGAGGGAGTCCTGGACTAGGGGGTGACCAGATAGCCGGACTATCATCATCGGCCGGACTCCAAGACTATGAAGATACAAGATTGAATACTTCGTCCCGTGTCCGGATGGGACTTTCCTTGGCGTGGAAGGCAAGCTTGGCGATACGGATATGTAGATCTCCTACCATTGTAACCGACTCTGTGTAACCCTAGCCCTCTCCGGTGTCTATATAAACCGGAGGGTTTTAGTCCGTAGGACAACACAACCATTACAACAATCATACCATAGGCTAGCTTCTAGGGTTTAGCCTCCTTGATCTCATGGTAGATCCACTCTTGTACTACCCATATCATCAATATCAATCAAGCAGGAGTAGGGTTTTACCTCCATCGAGAGGGCCCGAACCTGGGTAAAAACATCGTGTCCCTTGTCTCCTGTTACCATCCGCCTAGACGCACAGTTCGGGACCCCCTACCCGAGATCCGCCGGTTTTGACACCTTCAGGATAGTCTTATAGTACATCTCGTGCGTATGATACTCCTTGCCCGCTGGCGGCGCGTCAGTGATAAGCCTCTCCGCATCCAGCCTGCCCCAATGCACCTTTGCGCGGGCAAGGGCCCGACGGGCACCTTCAATACAGGCGGAGCGCTTGATGACTTCCACCCAGGGGCACGCATCCACCAGCCGCCGCACGAGGCCGAAGTAGCTCCCAGGCATGGCCTCTCCAGGCCACAGCCGGACTATGAGGCCCTTCATGGCCTACTCAGCTACCTTGTGGAGTTCGACCAGCTGCTTCAGCTGGTCGCTAGGGGGCACCGGATGTCCGGCCTCAGCGTACTGAGACCAGAAAACCTTCTCCGTTGAGCTCCCCTCCTCGGCTTGGTAGAATGCGGCGGCATCAGACACACTGCAAGGCAGATCTGCAAACGCCCCTGGAGAGCTCCGAATTCAGGTAAGTAACAGGTAATTTACATTAACATGCTTGCTTTGCATGAAAAATGCCTTACCCGCCGCTATTTTCTTCACCGCCTCAATCTCCTGGAGGGCCTTATGGGCCTCGGCCTTAGCGGCTTTGGCACTTTCAAGAGCCGAGGCAAGCTCGGACTCTTGAGTCTTCGAGTCACGCTCCAAACTCTCATGCTTTTCCATGAGAGCCTGGAGCTCTTGCCGCACCTCCGCCACCCGTGCCTCCTGCTTCTCTCGCTCCGTCCGTTCCGCGGCCGCATTGCGTTCGGCCGCGGACACGGCCTCCTTCAGGGTTGCCACCTCGTTTGTGGCCCCTGCAGTACCCACGTTATCCTTGTTATTTCTATTGCAACCAAAATCCTTTTCTGTAAGGTACAAATTTAAAAGTGGTGTTACTCACCTTCTTTGTCCTCGAGGTGCTTCTTGGCAAGGCCGAGCTCTTGCTCGGACCGCTCGAGGTCCTGCTTCAAAGCACCGACCTCCGCAGTCAGTGCGGCAGAGGTCAGCAGCGCAGCCTGCAAACCCATATTGACATAATTCTTAGCACTCCTGCGTATATATTTTTTAGATCCTCAATCTGGTTTTTCTTTCCGAACACCGAACCGAGCATCGGGGGCTACTGTCTATGCGGTACTACATTACATATTTTAAAATTCTTACCTCAAAGCCTGTTAGAAGGCTACTACAGGCTTCGGTTAGCCCGCTCTTGGCGAGCTGAACCTTCTGAATCACCGCACTCATGATAGTGCCGTGTTCTTCCTCGATGGAAGCACCGTCGAGCGCTTCCAACAAGTTGTCCGGCGCCTCCGGTTGGACGGAGGCCGCCGGCGTCACGGTCTTGCCCTTCTTACGAAGGGGCCGCCTACCGGACTCCGGAACCACTGCGGGTTCCGGCATGGAGTCCGGCACAAAGTCCGGGAAGCTGCCTTGTGGCGCCTCCGGAGCCTCCTCCTGATGGGTCCCTTCCTGGAATACCACCTCGGCGTCCTCAGCATCGCGAGGGGTGGAGGCAGTTGGAATGGAATCCACATCCGACGGAGCCAACGACCCGCTCAATGAAGCGGGAAGATCATCATCGGCCGGACTACAGGTAGTGTGCGGCATTAGAAGGACACTATGTGACACAAAAGAGAAATTATAAATCATTCAGGAATCCGGATACTTACGATCTTGCCGGAGGCCTGGCCCTTGAGGGCCACTCTTCGTCGCCAACATTAGCGTTGGCGGAGCTGTCCGGGGGAATAGTCCTTCCCCTCTTGGACCCTTCGGCCTCCCCCGTTGGGGAAGCCTTCCTTTTCCTCTCTCCCTCCTCTGGGAGAGAGTCCTCTTTCTCCTCCTCGTCTTCGGGGGAGGAGTCCGCCTCGGAGCCATCGGACGATGAGTCTGATATCACCTGGCGCCGGGAACTTCTTCGGGTTCCCGTAGCCTTCTTCTTGGCCTTCTTCTCCGGCACCACGTAAAGTGCCGGGACTAGCAGCCTAGTTAAACGTAAAGTGCCGGCGTCCGCTGGGTCTTCGGGAAGGGGAGCCGGACAGTCTACCTGTCCGGACGTCCTCTGCCAGTCCTGTTAAAGGCATTGGGAGTTTTAGATCCCGCATATAGTCAAACTATGAAAGAAAATGAGTGTCCCATAGAGGATGAAAAAGCTTACCTCACCGGCCGGGCGCTTGGTGCTGAATCCGCGATCTTCAGTCGCGGACGCGGGGGCTTCTCCACCCTTGAACAGCACTCTCCAGACGGCTTCGTACGTCGTGTCGAAGAGCCCGCTCAGAGTCCGATGCTGTGCCGGATCGAACTCCCACAGATTGAAGGCCCGCTATTGGCAGGGGAGAATCCGGCGGACGAGCATGACCTGGATCACGTTGACAAGCCTAAGCTTGTTGTTCACCAAGGTCTAGAGACAGGACTGGAGTCCTGTCAGTTCCTCCGAACTTCCCCATAGCAAGCCCTTCTCTTTCCAGGAGGTGAGCTGCATGGGGATACCAGATATGAATTCGGGGGCCGCTGCCCATTTAGGGTCACGCGGCTCGATGATGTAGAACCACCCCGATTGCCATCCCATGATGGACTCGACGAAGGCCCCCTCGAGCCAGGTGACGTTGGGCATTTTGCCCACCATGGCACCTCTGCACTCCGCTTGGACGCCCTTCACTACCTTCGGCATGACATTGAAGGTCTTGAGCCACAAGCCGAAGTGGGGCTGGATGCAGAGGAAGGCCTCGCACACGACGATAAACACCGAGATGTTGAGGATGAAGTTTGGCGCCAGATCGTGGAAGTCCAGGCCGTAATAGAACATGAGCCCCCGGACGAAGGGATGAAGTGGGAAGCCCAGTCCGCGGAGGAAGTGGGGAAGGAACACGACCCTCTCATGGGGCCTGGGGGTGGGGATGAGCTGCCCCTTGTCGGGCAGCCGGTGCGCGATGTCGCTGGAAAGGTATCCGGCGCTGCGCAGCTTTTTGATGTGCCCCTCCGTGACGGAGGAGGCCAGCCACTTGCCTCCCGCTTCGGACATGGCTGGAGAAGGTTGAGGCGAGATGTGCGAACTTCGGCGCTGGAGCTCGTGTGCGCGGAGATGGATAAGCAAAGGAGGAAGAAGGCGTAGGTAAAAAAGGTGGATCCTTATCCCCTATATATATGGGCGGACGAATACTATGCGTCCCCACCGACCTGGTAAAACTCGCTTATCTCCCAAGCGCCACCATCAATGGCGCGGTTGGGTTACCCACGTTCGTATTGATGGGAATCCCGGAATAAGGGGAACAAGATCTCTGCTTCGACAAGACGTGCCAAGGAAACCGCTTCGCTAAACACGCTGAGGTGGTATAATAAAAAACGATTACACCTATAAAGGTGGTTTTGGTGGGCTTGATCCTTGAAGGGTCGATGCCCATTTTGTGCACTGTGTCCTGATAAAGCAGGTTCAGGCTGCTTCCGCCGTCCATAAGGGCTCGCGTGAGGTGGAATCCGTCGATGATTGGGTCTAGGACCAATGCGACTGAGCCACCGTGATGGATGCTAGTAGGGTGATCCCTACGATCCAAAGTGATCGGACAAGCTGACCATGGGTTGAATTTGGGGGCGACTGGCTCCATCGCATAGACGTCCTGTAGTGCTCGCTTCTGTTCCCGCTTGGGAATGTGAGTGGCGTAGATCATGTTGACCGTTTTCACCTGGGGGAAATTTCTTCTGTCCCCCCGTGTTCGGACGCTGGGGCTCCTCGTCATCGTCGCTGTGCAGCCCCTTGTCCTTGTTTTTGGTGTTTATTTTGCCGGCATGTTTGAACACCCAGCATTCTCTGTTGGTGTGTGAGGGAGTCCTGGACTAGGGGGTGTCCGGATAGCCGGACTATCATCATCAGCCGGACTCCAAGACTATGAAGATACAAGATTGAAGACTTCGTCCCGTGTCCGGATGGGACTTTCCGTGGCGTGGAAGGCAAGCTTGGCGATACGGATATGTAGATCTCCTACCATTGTAACCGACTCTGTGTAACCGTAGCCCTCTCCGGTGTCTATATAAACCGGAGGGTTTTAGTCCGTAGGACAACACAACCATTACAACAATCATACCATAGGCTAGCTTCTAGGGTTTAGCCTCCTTGATCTTGTGGTAGATCCACTCTTGTACTACCCATATCATCAATATCAATCAAGCAGGAGTAGGGTTTACCTCCATCGAGAGGGCCCGAACCTGGGTAAAAACATAGTGTCCCTTGTCTCCTGTTACCATCTGCCTAGACGCATAGTTCGGGACCCCCTACCCGAGATCCGCCGGTTTTGACACCGACATTGTGGTTGGCTGGCTTGGCTGGGGTGCCATGAATTTGGCACGAGCGTTCCAGTATGCGGTCCAGACTGGATGTTCCCTGATTGTTTCTTTTGAACGGCTTCTTCCGCTGACCGGATTTGGATCCGCTGAATCTGGCATTGACTGCCGTGTCTTCGGTGTTGTCGCTGTTGTTCTGTCGCTTGTGTCTGTTGCACCGTGGCTTGCCATTATTGTCACGGATGTCCGAAGTGCTAGAATGTGTAGTGCTGCTACGAGCCAACCAGCTGTCCTCACCCGCGCAAAAGCGGGTCATTAGTGTCGTGAGGGCTGCCATGGACTTGGGTTTTTCCTGGCCGAGGTGTCGGGCGAGCCACTCGTCACGGATATTATGCTTAAAAGCCGCCAGGGCTTCAGCGTCTGGACAGTCGACTATTTGGTTGTTTTTAGTTAGGAACCGAGTCCAGAATTTCCTGGCCGACTCTCCGGGCTGTTGAGTAATGTGGCTCAAGTCATCGGCATCCGGTGGTCGCACATATGTGCCCTGGAAATTGTCGAGGAATGCGTCTTCCAGGTTTTCCCAACCGCCAATGGAATTTGCTGGCAGGCTGTTTAGCCAGTGCCCGGCGGGTCCTTTGAGCTTAAGGGGAAGATACTTGATGGCGCATAGATCGTCTCCGCGGGCCATGTGAATGTGGAGAAGGAAATCTTCGATCCATACAACAGGGTCTATTGTGCCATCGTATGATTCGATGTTTACGGGTTTGAACCCTTCTAGGGATTCATGATCCATCACTTCGTCAGTGAAGCAGAGGGGGTGTGCGGCGCCTCTATGCCGGGCTATGTGGCTACATAGTTCGAATTGGTCTGGGTGGCTGTGTTCGACCCGGTCGGACTTGTTTATGGTGTATCCATCGCGACGGTCATCATCGCGTGCTAGGGCGCGCCCCCGCGATCCGTAGATCGATCTTGGCTGTCCTTCTTTGTCTTCCAGTATATCTTGCAGGTCCTGCCTATTGCCCCGGACCGTAGTGCATTGGCGTGGGGGTGCGGGCTGGTATTCGGGCTGATATGCCATTTTATCCCGGCCACGGGGTGGCCGGTTAGCCGTGTGGCACTCGAGTCCGTATTCCTCGGCTGCCAGGACTTCAGTCCATCTATCTGTGAGCAGGTCTTGATCAGCCTGGAGTTGCTGCTGCTTCTTTTTCAGGCTCCTCGCAGTGGCCATAAGCCGACGCTTGAAGCGCTCCTGCTCCACGGGATCCTCAGGTAAGCCAAACTAGTCTTCGCCGAGGCTAATCTCGTCTTCGGAGGGGGGCATGTAGTTGTCCTCCTTCGGATATCCGTCCGTCGCCTGTTCGTCTGGGTTGACCTGCTCATCTTCCTGCTCGGCCTGCTCGAAGGCGGGCTGGTCAGGGTTGTATTCCTCTTCGGCACCATCCAGATTGTTTTCATCTCCTGGGCCGGTATTGCTGTGGCGGGGCTTGGAGCAGCATCGACGCCTCCCATGCTTTGTTTTTCTCCCTGAAGGGTTATCCTCCATTGCCTCATCGCCATTGGTTTCCTTCGGAGTGTCCACCATATATATGTCGTATAAGGAGGTGGCTGTCCACCGCCCCGTGAGCGGTGGTTCCTGTTCTTCTCCTGCATCATCGTCCATATTGTCGATGTCTTCAGAGTCCAAGTCAAGCACGCCTGTTAAATCATCGACTGTGGCAATGAAGTGGGTGGTGGGTAGGCAACGAATTCCTTCGTTGCCTGCTTCCCACTCAAGCCGGACATAGTTCGGCCAAGAGCCTCCTAACAAAGAGAGAGACTTTAATGAGTTCAGCATGGCGTCAAAGGGCGAGTAATGAAAGATATCCGCAGCGGTAAACTCCATTACCGGAGCCCAACCAGGCTCGACGGGCTCGGGAGCGCACAGACTGGAACCTACAACCGGATATGAGTCCGACGGTCCGGAGTCACAGGCCTCCTTAGAAGTGAGGCCTGTGTTCGGCTCTACCGCCGATGAGTGTGCGGCCTACGGGGCGGGGTCCATCCACCTGTCCTTGGGCCACGCAGTTTGCCCTGGATTTAGGTCCGGGACTTTTGCAGGGGTAATATCCTGGGCATTGTCCGACAGCAGGTCTAAGCCGTGATCATCGTGACTATCCGGCGCTCCTCGCACAGGCCCGACTCCTTCGAAGATCAAGTCTCCGCGGATATCGGTCGTGTAGTTCAGGTTTCCGAACTTGACCTGGTGGCCAGGGGCGTAGCTGTCGATCTGCTCCACATGGCCAAGCGAATTGGCCCGCAGTGCGAAGCCGCCGAACACAAAGATCTGTCCAGGGAGAAAAGTCTCACCCTGGACCGTGTTGTGGACGACTGAAGGTGCCATCAAGCCTTGCAGCGACGACACAGCGGAACTCTCAATGAAAGCACCAATGTTGGTGTCAAAACCGGCGGATCTTGGTTAGGGGGTCCCGGTCTGTGCGTCTTAGGCTGATGGTAACAGGAAGCAAGGGACACAATGTTTACCCAGGTTCGGGCCCTCTCGATGGAGGTAAAACCCTACTTCCTGCTTGATTAATATTGACGATATGAGTAGTACAATAGTAGATATAACACGAGATCGTAGAGGCTAAACCCTAGAAGCTAGCCTATGATGATTATGATTGTAATTGTGATTGGCCTTCTAAGGACCAACCTCTCCGGTTTATATGGACACCGGAGAGGGCTAGGGTTTACACGGAGTCGGTTACAAGGAAGGAAATACAATATCCGGATTGCCAAGCTTGTCTTCCATGCAAAGGAGAGTCCCATCCGGACACGGGACGGAGTTTTAGTCTTGTATCTTCACGCTCCAATAGTCTGGACGATGTATATAGTCCGGCTGTCCGGATACCCCATAATCCTGGACTCCCTCAAACGCACCCCGGGGTTCGTCAATCGTGGAAATCACTCCAGACCCCAAAACAGTGAGTAATAGTCCATGAAACGGGCCAGAATCGGCCAAACCTGAGAGTGTTGATAACCGACACGTAAGCGCACCTTGGGGTTCAACAAATATGGAAATTGCTTCGGGACCCCAAAACGGTGAGTAATTGTCCATGAAGTGGGTCAGAATTGGATAAAACTATGAGTGTTGACGATGGACATGTAAACGCACCATAGGGATCGTCAATTGTGGAAATCGCTCTAGGACCCCACAACAGTGAGTAATAGTCTACGAAACAGACTAGAATTAGCCCAAATTGTGAGTGTTGATGACCGACACGTAAATGCACCTCGGGGTTTGTCAATCGTGGAAATCACTCAGGGACCCCAAAATAGTGAGTAATAGTACACGAAACGGGCCAGAATCGGCCAAAACTGAGAGTGTTGATGACCGACATGTAAGCGCACCTTGGGGTTCAACAACTATGGAAATCACTTCGGGACCACAAAATGGTGATTAATTGTCCATGAAGCAGGTCAAGATTGGCCAAAACTTTGAGTGTTGACGACGGACACGTAAATGCACCCTAGGGATCGTCAATCGTGAAAATCGCTCTACGACCCCAAAACAGTGAGTAATAGTCCATGAAAAGGACCATAATTGGACCAAATTGTGAGTGTTGATGACCGACACGTAAACGCACCCGGGGTTTGTCAATCGTGGAAATCACTTCGGGACCACAAAATTGAGTAATAGTCCAAGAAACGGGCCAGAATCGGCCCAAACTGCGAGTCTTCACGACCAACACGTAAGCAGACCTTGGGGTTTGACAACCATGGAAATTGCTTTGGGACCCCCAAAACGGTGAATAGTCCATGAAACGGGTGAGTATCGACAAAAACCGGGAGTGTTGATGACAGACACGTAAACGCACCCCGGGGTTCGTTAATCATGGAAATCACTCCGTAATAATCCATGAAACGGGCCAGAATCGGCCAAAACTGAGAGTGTTGATGACCGACACGTAAGGACCCCAAAATAGTGAGTAATAGTCCACGAAGCGGGTCAGATTGGCCAAAACTATGAGTGTTGACGACGGACACGTAAACACACCCTAGGGTTCGTCAATCGTGGAAATCACTCCGGGACCCCAAAACAGTGAGTAATAGTCCACGAAACGGGCCAGAATCGAAAAAAAACGTGAGTGTTGATGACCGACACGTAAACGCACCCCGGGGTTCGTCAATCGTGGAAATCACTCCGGGACCCCAAAACAATGAGTAATAGTCCACGAAGAGGTCCAGAATTGGCCAAAACTGAGAGTGTTGATGACCGACACGTAAGCGCAATTTGGGGTTTAACAACTATGGAAATCGGGACCCAACAGTGAGTAATAGTCCATGAAGCGGGTTCGAATTAGCCAAAACCATGAGTGCTAACGACGGACACATAAACGCACCCTAGGGATCGTCAATCGTGGAAATCGCTCTGGGACCCCAAAACAGTGAGTAATAGTCCATGAAACAGACCAGAATTGGCCCAAATTGTGAGTGTTGATGACCGACATGTAAGCGCACCCCGGGGTTCGTCAATCGTGGAAATCATTTCGGGACCATAGAACTGAGTAATAGTCCAAGAAATGGGCGAGAATCGGCCCATACTGCGAGTCCTGGTGACCAACACGTAAGCACACCTTGGGGTTCGATAACCATGGAAATCGCTTTGGGACCCCAAAACGGTGAGTAATAGTCCATGAAACGGGTCAGAATCGACAAAAACCGCGAGTGTTGATGACCGACATGTAAATGCACCCTGAGGTTCGTCAATCGTGGAAATCACTCCAGGACCCCAAAACAGTGAGTAATTGTCCATGAAGCGGGCCAGAATCGGCCAAAACTGAGAGTGTTGATGACCGACACGTAAGCGCACCTTGGGGTTCAACAACTATGGAAATCCCTTCGGGACCCCAAAATGGTGAGTAATTGTCCACAAAGCGGGTCAGAATTTGCCAAAACTGTGAGTGTTGACGACGGACACGTAAACGCGCCCTAGGGATCGTCAATCGTGGAAATCGCTCTGGGACCCCAAAACAATGAGTAATAGTCCACAAAACAGACCAGAATTGGCCCAAATTGTGAGTGTTGATGACCGACACGTAAACGCACCCCGGGTTCGTCAATCGTGGAAATCACTTCAGGAGCACAAAACTGAGTAATAGTCCAAGAAATGGGGCCAGAATCGGCCCAAACTGCGAGTCTTGACGACCAACACGTAAGCACACCTTGCGATTCGACAACCATGGAAATCGCTTTGGGACCCCAAAAAGGTGAGTAATAGTCCACAAAACGGGTCGGAATCGACAAAAACCGTGAGTGTTGATGACCGACACGTAAACGCACCCCGGGGTTCGTCAATCGTGGAAATCACTCCGGGACCCCAAAACAATGAGTAATAGTCCACTAAACGGGCCAGAATCGGCCAAAACTGAGAGTGTTGATGACCAACATGTAAGCCCACCTTGGTGTTCAACAACTATGGAAATCGCTTCAGGACCCCAAAACAGTGAGTAATAAGTCCACAAAGCGGGTCAGAATTGGCCAAAACTGTGAGTGTTGACGACGGACACGTAAAGGCACCCTAGGGATCGTCAATCGTGGAAATCGCTCTCGGACTCCAAAAGGCACCCTAGGGATCGTCAATCATGGAAATCGCTCTGGGACTCCAAAATGGTGCGTAATAGTCCACGAAACAGACCAGAATTGACCCAAATTGTGAGTGTTGATGACCCACACGTAAGCGTACCCCGGAGTTCGTCAATCGTGGAAATCACTTCAGGACCACAAACCTGAGTAATTGTCCAAGAAAGGGGCCAGAATCGGCCCAAACTGCGAGTCTTGACGACCAACACGTAAGCACACCTTGCGGTTCGCCAACCATGGAAATCGCCTTGGGACCCCAAAAAGGTGAGTAATAGTCCACGGAACGGGTCAGAATCGACAAAACCCGTGAGTGTTGATGACCGACACGTAAACGCACCCCGGGGTTCATCAATTTTGAAAATCACTCCGGGACCCCAAAATAGTGAGAAATAGTCCACTAAACGGGCCAGAATCGGCCAAAACGGAGAGTGTTGATGACCAACATGTAAGCCCACCTTGGTGTTCAACAACTATGGAAATTGCTTCGGGACCCCTAAACAGTGAGTAATAAGTCCACGAAGCGGGTCAGAATTGGCCAAAACTGTGAGTGTTGACGATGGACACGTGAACGCACCCTAGGGATCGTCAACGGGACTCCAAAATGGTGCGTAATAGTCCACGAAATAGACCAGAATTGGCCCAAGTTGTGAGTGTTGATGACCGACACGTAAATGTACCCCGGGGTTCGTCAATCGCGGAAATCACTTCGGGTACACAAAACTGAGTAGTAGTCCAAGAAACGGGCAAGAATCGGCCCAAACTGCGAGTCTTGACGACCAACACGTAAGCACGCCTTGGGGTTCGATAGCCATGGAAATCGCTTTGGGACCCCAAAACGGTGTGTAATAGTCCACGAAACGGGTCAGAATCGACAAAAACCGTGAGTGTTGATGACCAACACGTAAACGCACCCCCGGGTTCGTCAATCGTGGAAATCACTCCGGGACCCCAAAACAGTGAGTAATAGTCCACGAAACGGGCCAGAATCGGCCAAAACTGAGAGTGTTGATGACCGACACGTAAGCACACCTTGGGGTTCAACAACTATGGAAATCGCTTCGGGACCCCAAAACAGTGAGTAATAGGTCACGAAACGGGCCAGAATTGGCCAAAACTGAGAGTGTTGATGACCGACACGTAAGCGCACTTTGGGGTTTGACAACTATGGAAATCGCTTCGGGACCCCAAAATGGTGAGTAATAGTCCACGAAGCGGGTCAGAATTGGCCAAAACTATGAGTGGTGACGACAGACACATAAACGCACCCTAGGGATCGTCAATCGTGGAAATCGCTGTGGGACCCCAAAACGGTGAGTAATAGTCCACGAAACAGACCAGAATTGGCCCAAATTGTGAGTGTTGATGACCGACACGTAAACGCACCCCGGGGTTCGTCAATCGTGGAAATCACTTTGGGACCTGTCGTGAAATTGTCACATCAGATGTTCTAGTGAAAGGACTTAGTCATGGAGTCATCGCAACTAGGATGCTTGAAGGGGTTAATCGAGACAAAGGACACGAGGTTTATACTGGTTCGGCCCCTTACGGTGAAGGTTAAAGCCTACGATCCAATTTTGAGTGGGATTGCTTATGTCTCGATAAGCAGGGAGCGAATCGCTTGGCCTAGCTCTCGAGTTGATGCTACTTGTCCTGAACCGCCGTTGGGTCGTCCCTTTATATAGAGAGGTCGATGCCCAGCGGTTTACAGAGTCCCGACCGGTTCATAAACATTGTCCGGCTCGGTATCTTAACTATTCTTGCCTTACAATACAAGTCACGCACATATGGTAGTTTATCACTACGGGCCTTAAGTCGCCTCTGGGCTTTGGGCCCTTAACTGAACTGCCATCTCTATCGTGGGTCTTGGGCTTCAAGAATATTTGTAAGTATAACCCGGCCCCTCCTGGGCGGGTCATACCAATAGTTATATCCCCAACATTAGGACCTAGATTGATTTGAACTGGTTCATGTCAATCTTCGACACTTATGAAAAAACCTTCTGCCCTTATAAAAATTTTGTAACCCCCCATGACGTCATCCTCTGGATTTGTGGTAACCCGCCATGACGTCATCCTCTGGATTTGTGGTAACCCGCCATGACGCTACCTGTTATAAAAGCACGTTTTATTCAATGTATCCCAATGGATCTTTGTCTTGATGACCATCCCAAAAACCGAGGCATCCTTGTAGTTGGATAACTTATATTTTCGGCCTCCTCGTTTTTCATGCTGTTTTAATGGCCCTTCCTTATAAATAGACCCGACTAGGTCTTTCTCATTCTTCCCTTTCCGCGTCTACTTCCTATCACCCCCATCTGTCACTGGAGCTCTGCCACCGCCGCCGTAGTGCATCTCGTCTCCGTCGACCTTCGCCGCTGCATCAACCTGAACTTGACCAGAAAATGGCGGCACCCCTCCGCAGCAGATCTACCGCAGTAAGTTTTCCCCTTTCTGCACCATAGATCCGTGCTATGGTTAGCGTGTTCTTCTGTACTACGCGAAGTTCATCTTAGTTCTTCGTGTTCCTTCTGGTACTGCTTCTTTCGATCCAACAATACCATAGATCTCATGCGATAAGTGTTCCGCATCCATTTTAAGTACTATCAGATCTTCTTTCTTTGTAAAGAATCCCCACTAGAACACACGAACTCCTCTGCGCCATGTTTTTCGGTCTAGAAAATTTTCTTTTCTGAACATCTATTTGATCCAAAATAATGGCTACAGTTTGTGACACCTATTTATGCAACACTTAGACAAAAATCTGCACTTGTAAGATTCATCTAGCCATGGTGACTCTGATCACCAGCTTTAAGGAGGCAATGCTCAATTGATAATTCTGACCACCCACGGCGGTTTGAATAGCCCTAACGGCTTATAGAGCCTATGGTGGCTTAAAAAACCTTGACATAATTATCCTTATACCATTAGGCCCCTTCGTAAGCCGCCATCTTGAATATGCACTGTAATATTTTTTTTCCTGCCCGGCTTAAATTTGAACTGGTACTTTTTACTCTGTCTTAGGCTTTCAACATCATGGCACCAAAGGCACCCACTTCCTACAACTGGGTTAAATCCATTGTCACAAACAGTACTCTTGACAACTTTGTGAAGACCGGCTATCTGCCGAAGAAAGAAGTCATGACTTATCGTGCTCCTAACCCAGAGGAGGAATTTCCTCATCCCAAAGAAGGAGAAGTTGTTGTTTTCACGGATCACATGAACCGGGGTTTCACTCCTCCTGGCTCAAAATTCTTCAGAGACGTGTTGCATTTCTTTGATCTTCACCCACAATACATCGGACCCAATTTCGTGTCTAATATCTGCAACTTCCAAGTATTCAGTGAAGTATACCTCGAAGAAGAACCCAACCTGCTGCTCTACAGAGAGCTATTCTATTTAAACCGCCAGAATGAGTGCGCCAGCGGTCACAACTTAGAGCTTGGTGGTGTCTCGATTCAGCGTCATAGGGACGTGATCTTTCCTTACGCCAACCCGCCGAGCCACCCTAAAGACTGGAATCAAACGTGGTTTTACTGCCAAGACACCTCTCCAGCTAGTGAAAACCCTCTGTCCGGCTTCCGTGCTCTTCATCTTGGGCCCAACCACCATCTGCCTGACAAGATTACAGCCGCCGAACGCAAATCACTCGCCCCCACTTTAGCCAAGATCAAAGCTCTTCTGGGGAACGGTTTAACCGGTATTGACTTGGTCCGAGTTTGGCTTGCCTGGCGGGTTATTCCATTGAGCCGCCGCCTTGGCTTGATGTGCGATTATATGGGCGCAAAGGATAACTCTCTGCGGCACAACCCTGATGATTTGCCTGAAGACGTCATTGACGATATGACAAAGTCTGTTTTGAACGAGAGCCTGGCAGTCTGTGGTAAAGTGGGCTTAGCCCTTTTCTTCAAAGCTAACCCGGCTCCAAAGGTAAGCCGCCCATATGAATAAATTACTTTGTTTTTTCCATGTTTTCACCCATATTTATTCCTCTGCTAACTCTTATAGGCGGGTGATAAATTCTGGAAGGTCAAATATGACCATGAGGCTGCCAAGAAAGCCAGGAAGGAGAAGAAAGCCGCCAGGAAAGAGGCTGCCAAGAAGAAGGGCAAGAAAGCCACCGCCTCTGACCTACTTCGGCTAGCAGATTCTTCTGAGTCGGAGGTAGCCCTTGACTCCCTTGGCTCCTTTTTTAACCATCTTATTGATACTGATTATCAGCAGGAGGACACAGGAGCAAGCCATAGCAAGGCTGACGAGGTAACTATCATTTCCTCTGACTCCGAGCCTTTACCAAGATGGAAAATCCGCAGAGTAACCTGGAAAGTAAGGTTTTCCCATCCTTTAGCTCATCACGATCCTCAATTTCTTTTGAAGCGATAGATTCATGAGAGCCGGAGACAGACCCGGACCAGCAAGGATGCGGAGCTCTCCTCCGGCTTGCCGAACACCCCAAGGAAGCACCGGAATGAGGTCACTTCTGTTTTAAATATCTTTTATCCCTTGGCTGGTCTCACTCGTCGACCGCTCAACTCTTGTGACTCAGATTACCAGGAAACTTCCCCTTCCTCCCGCGACTCAATGCAGTCCAACCTGCCGGCTTTTAAGACTGCGCCAGGGTAATAATAATCTGCTTATCTTGTGTTTACTTTAATCCCTTGCATCTGTACTAACCTTTTGTTTTGACACAATGGACAAGCAAAGCCCAGCAAACGGGTTAGGAAGAGCAAGCCGGCTGAAGACACGATCGTGACCGAGCCGGTTCTTGAAACAGCTATACCGGACTCGTCAACTCATGAGCCGCCACCTGAACCAGCTCAAGATATACCAACTCCCGCTGCTGACCAGCCTGTTGAACGAGCCACTGATGACTCTGAAAATCCAGAAGCCCCTAGCCCGATCAGGACAGATGATCCACAAAACACTGATGTTGAGATCACCAGAACCGGCTTTGTTGAGCCGAGAAGGCCAACTGTGCTGGCCAAGTGTTCTGCCAAGGAGGAACTTCTGGAACACCATCGAGTCAAGCTTGACGTTGCAAACTATATTCACATGATTATTGGAGACATATTTTCTTCCTACATGAGCCAAGTGCACAACAGTCGGAACCTCGAGATTGACATGGTGAAACAGATGGACCAAAAATTTGAGTTATAACCCTTTCTCTGTTATTCATTAATCTTTACTATGCCAGCACCCAAGTCTATGGCTTATGATGTTTATGTTGTAGACTTAGAGACAAATGTAGTGACATTAGTAGCATAGATGGATAAAACATGCAAGAAGTCCAGCTTACTCTATAGTCCCCAAGGGGTGGCTTAACCATCATGGTTGAGACGGTCCTTAAAATGGTTATATAAACGAAAAATACTTACAGAGCTTTGAACAGCAATATGCATTAGCCCCCAAGTGCCAAGCGTTGTTACTGGCAAAAGGCTTGGGACTTTAATATTGCATAAAAATTAGCTTGATTTTGACACTGCATTTGTATAGGCTGCCACGAGTCAACTCGAATCAGAGGTGACTGATCTGAAGAGCCACCTTGAGGCCCAAGAGATGGAAATCCAAAAGGCCGACACCAAGTTCAAATTCAGCATTTCTGAACAAGAAAAACTGAAGAAAGAATTTGAAACTGAAAAGAAGGGTTGGGCTGATGAAAAAACTGCATTGATTAACCGAGCTAAGAAGGCAGAAACGGCTCTGGAAGAAGCAACCGGTTAATTAACCGGCTTAAAGTGCCATGTCTCTCAGATGGTCTCGGCGATCTTTGGTAAGTCGCCCTGCAAGTGTTTAAATATTTGAACATTTCAGTTGATCATATAATTGGAATTGACTCACCTGATCATGTTTATGCAGGCCCCCGAAGCTCAAATCTGAACCAAGATATGCTGATCAAGATGAAGGCAGTTTACACACTGGTGGAGCAATTGTACACCGGGTCTCAACGTGCATTAGCCACGGTGGCTTTGTCAAATGAAGTGCCTACCCTCCTGGTGGAGGTCTTGAAGAAGCTTTCCGTGCTACCCCAACAGTTCAATGAACTGAGGCGGTCAGCTGCAAGAGCCGGAGTGGTAAATGCTTTAAGCCGGGGCAAGGCTTGGCTACCGGTGTTATACCCGGCCGACATTGCCACTGGCTATCCAAGCTTGAAGGAGGATGGCACTCCTTTTGAAGAAAAAGACTTTACCGTGTGTGTAAAGGAGATACGCCCCGTGGCCACCCTGATAGCGAACAAAGTGGATCTTACCAAGTACCAGGCGGGTTATGACGCGGAGAACCGGAGAATTCCGATGCCTCACTATTAAGTTACCAGTCTGATCCCCCCACTCCGTAAGCACACCTTCGCCCCTGAAGTTGACGCGGCTGATCTAGTTGATGATGAAGCTAAATTTGAAGCTTTGAACAACATTGATTGGTCATCGTTAACCTTCCAGGAAAGGGAACAGGGCGAAGACGCGGAGAGGGCTAACTCGGACGCTTCAGGCCAACATGAAGACTAACCTGCCGTGGCGGCTCACACCTGTGATGTGCTGAAAAACAATATGAATCATTTAGACTCCGGGAGTCATGTAATAGAATAGAAATAACTTTGCTTTTGCCATGCCATTGTGCATGTTTTTGGTGTTTAATAGTATTAAGTCGCCATATTATCTTCACCCGGTTTACACTCGTCATGTTATTTCCTTATGCTTGATCAAGTCTTCGAACTGCCCTGCACACAGAAATAGATGACAAGGCCCCTTGGCGGCTTACCGCAAGGCGGGTCATAATAGCTTGATATATTTAAAACAAAAGAAGAAATCACAGATAAGCCTGTTGCCACATATAACGCTGAAAACACAACCATGACCTTATACCTGTGACCTTTCTGCAATCGCACTGTCGGCTTATATGGCCCGGACAGTAAGGGTGATGACCCAATTTTTAGGAAACCAATATTTCCAAAGGTATAATGATGCTCCGATATTGGCAACTTATAAGGCAATATCAAGTCGGGTTAAAATTAACCACACTTGTACTTGTAAACCTCAAAATGTCTCAAGTCAAATAAAGGGTGCGTCCAAAGAAAACTTGAACCAAATAGAACATAAAAAATTCAAGGCTTCTGATTCGAATACGATCAGTAAACCGTTCCAGAGGGGTTACACTAGGATTCGAATACGATCATGTAGCCCCCAATGGCTTTGGCATTGCGCCGATCAAGAGGGTACCGACAACTATGTTCTCTTTGGTTCGAATATGACCTATGTTTGAACAGGAAGCCACCTAATGACCTTGAGAATTTTTTAACGATGCTGATTCGAATACGATCAAAGTCGGTTCCCAAAAGGGGTTGAGCTATGATTTGAATACGATCAAGAAGCCCCCTAGTGAGCTCGGCAGTGTGCCAATCAAAAGGGTACCGACAGCTATGTTCTCTTTGGTTCGAATACGACCTTTGTTTGAATAGGAAGCCCTAGTGATCATAAATTTTAATGGCGAGATTCGAATACGATAGTAAGCCGGATCAAGCGGGTTTAAGCTGGATCGAACACGATCAGCCCCCAAGTGATCATGTGAGATGACAATGATAATAACAATGACACATTTACCTTTGAGGGGAAAATGACAGAGGTCCTGCTTTATTATTTATCATAATATAAGTGTAGTAAGGCCGAAGATGAGCGATATTCCACGGCCGGCGGGTCTCCTCCTCTGACTTACGTGAGTCTTTGTGCTCTCGAACATCGATAAGGTAGTATGACCCGTTGTTCAGGTTCTTGCTGACGACAAAAGGCCCTTCCCAAGGTGGGGATAACTTGTGTGCATCAGTTTGATCCTAGATGAGCCGGAGCACCGAATCTCCTTCCTGAAAGGTTCTGGTCTTAACCCGGCGGCTGTGATAACGGCGCAGGTCCTGTTGGTAAATCACCGAGCGAGCTGCTGCCAAGTCATGCTTTTCATCTAAAAGATCCAGGGAATCCCGACGCACCTGCTCATTGTCCGCTTCAACATAAGCCGCCACGCGGGGCGAGTCATGACGGATGTCACTAGGGAGAACCGCCTCAGCTCCGTAGACCATGAAAAAAGGCGTATAACCCGTAGATCTGTTGGGAGTAGTGTTGATGCTCCATAACACAGTGGATAACTCCTCAACCCAACAACCCGGCGTCCGCTGCAAGGGGACCAAGAGCCGGGGCTTGATGCCTTCAAGATCTCCTGATTGGCTCTCTCGGCTTGACCATTGGATTGGGGGTGAGCCATTGATGAAACATCAAGCCGAATATGCTCACGTTGACAAATTCTTCCATGGCGCCTTTAGACAAATTAGTGCCATTGTCAGTTATAATGCTGTGTGGAAAGCCGGAGCGAAATATCACCTTTTTCATGAACTGAACCGTCGTAGCTGCATCACACTTACTAACTGGCTCTGCCTCAGCCCACTTTGTAAATTTATCAACCGCCACCAGAAGGTGGGTTTTTTTATCTTTGGACCTTTTGAAAGGCCCAACCATGTCAAGCCCCCAAACTAAAAACGGCCAAGTAATTGGAATCATCCTCAACTCTTGAGCCGGCACGTGAGGCCGTCTTGAGAACTTTTGACAACCGTCATATTTATTGACCAAGTCCTCTGCATCAGCATGAGCCGTTAGCCAATAGAATCCATGATGGAACGCCTTGGCCACAAGGGACTTTGACCCGGCGTGATGGCCGCAATCCCCTTCATGAATCTCACGTAGAATTTCCTGGCCTTCTTCAGGGGAGACACAATGCTGAAACGCCCCTGTAACACTGCGATGATGCAACTCACCATTGACAATTGTCATTGACTTAGATCACTGGGTTATCTGCCTGGCCAAGGTTTCAGCCTCAGGTAACTCGCCCCAGGTCATGTAAGCCAAATATGGCATCGTCCAATCTGGGGTGACGTGAAGACCCGCCACCAATTGTGCTTCCGGGTCAGGAATAGCCAAGTCTTCCTCTGTTGGTAACTTGACAGAAGGGTTATGCAGAATATCCAAGAAAGTATTAGGCGGCACCGGCTTACGCTGAGAGCCTAGCCGGCTTAAGGCATCGGCCGCCTCGTTCTTTCTGCGGTCAATGTGCTCCACTTGGTAACCCTTGAAATGTCCAGCAATGGCGTCAACTTCACGGTGATAAGCCGCCATGAGAGGATCCTTGGAATCCCACTTGCCTGATACTTGTTGAGCCACCAAATCTGAGTCGCCAAAACACCTTACCTGGCTTAAGCTCATCTCCTTAGCCACCCGAAGACCATGGAGTAAGGCCTCATACTCAGCTGCATTTTTAGTACAGGGAAACATCAGCCGTAGCACATAACAAAATTTGTCACCTCGAGGGGAAGGTAAAACAACTCCAGCCCCGAGCCCTCCAATTGCCTGGACCCGTTGTCGGTGTCAAAACCGGCGGATCTCGGGTAGGGGGTCCCGAACTGTGCGTCTAGGCGGATGGTAACAGGAGACAAGGGACACAATGTTTTACCCAGGTTCGGGCCCTCTTGATGGAGGTAAAACCCCATCCTGCTTGATTAATATTGATGATATGGGTAGTACAAAAGTAGATCTACCATGAGATCAAGGAGGCTAAACCCTAAAGCTAGCCTATGGTATGATTGTTGTAATGTATGTTGTGTCCTACGGACTAAAGCCCTCCGGTTTATATAGACACCGGAGGAGGCTAGGGTTACACAGAGTCGGTTAAAATGGTAGGAGATCTACATATCCGTATTGCCAAGCTTGCCTTCCACGCCAAGGAAAGTCCCATCCGGACACGGGACGGAGTCTTCAATCTTGTATCTTCGTAGTCTTGGAGTCCGGCAGATGATGATAGTCCGGCTGTCCGGACACCCCCTAGTCCAGGACTCCCTCAGTAGCCCCTGAACCAGGCTTCAATGACGATAAGTCCGGCGTGCATTATGTTCGGCATTGCAAGGCGGGTTCCTCCTTTGAATAATCCATAGAAGATCATGAACACCAGGATAGTGTCCGGCTCTGCAAAATAAATTCCACATTCCACCGTAGAGAGAATAAAATGCACATAAGTCCAATCTGCTGATGTATTTTGGGGCATGACATCACACCGCTACCAAGCCTTTACTTGAATCATTTTTTATTATACCACCTCAGCACGTTTAGCGAAGCGGTTTCCTTGGCACGTCTTGTCGAAGCAGAGATCGCGCTCCCCTTATTCCGGGATTCTCATCAATACGAGCGTGGGTAACCCAACCGTGCTCGTCGCCACGCCTCCTCTGTCGAAGGTGAATCCCGAACGGTCATGGAGACGGCTCTTGGTATTTTACCCCTTTATAAGAGGACCAAGGCTCGTTTCTTTTCTTCAATCTTCCATCGAATCCTCTCCTTGCTCCAAGTTCCAACACCCAGAGCCCCAGATTCGAGCGCTTCGGATCTTCAACAATGTCCGGCTTCGACGTTTAGGGCCGGTGGATGCCCTCCTTCGTCATGGAGGAGGACGTGCTAAAGCTGCGTGAGGCCAAGTACCTGTCCTACGAGATTTCGCACAGGTTGCCCGCCCAAGGGCAGGCCGTACCCACTCCCGAGCCTGGTGAGTACGTCGTCTTCGTATCCCACCTCCGTCGGGGTTTAGGCTTCTCGACGGACCCCTTCGTGAGAGGGCTCATGTTCTACTACGGGCTGGATTTCCACGACTTGGCTCCGGAGTCCATCCTCCATATTTCCGCATTCATTATTGTCTGCGAAGCCTTCCTCCGCGTCACCCCCCACTTCGGCCTGTGGCTAAAGACCTTAAATGTGGAGCCGAAGATGATCGGGGGGCGTCAAGCGGAGTGCGGCGGGGAGGCCATAAACAGGAGGGCTGATGCCCTATGGCCCGAGGACTCCTTCCAAGAGGAGCTCGGCTTGTGGCAGCAGGAGTGGTTCTATATCACCGCTCCGAAGGGCAGCAAGCAAAAGCCGCCGCCTCCATTCCGCCCGGGACCTCCACGCCGATTGATGTCATGGGTCAACCAAGGGCTCAATTGGGGGCCGTCCGAAGACGTGCCTTTATTGCAGGGCCGGATTCGAGACCTCCAAGCGAGGGAGATCAATCTGGTTGTGGTGATGCAGGTCATGCTAATCAGGCGTCTTCTGCCCTGCAAACGCCGTCCTCTCCGGTTATGGGAGTTCAATCCGGAGGGACCACGAATTCTCCAACACTTCATGGGTATGACGCCGGTGGAGATGTACAAGTTGTTCTTCGGACCGCAGGCGGCATGTCCGGAATTGACCGAGGACGCAGGCCTAAGCTGCAATCGCCTGGATACACAAGTAAGTAGCCCAGAGTCCGGTGGGGCCGGAGAGTGCGGCGCCAACTAGTGTCTTGCCAGGGGAGCTGAAGGATATGCTTGAGAGGGCATCCATCTCAGAAGATCACCGTGCTTTGATGAGTATGGTGATTGGAAGGATTTCGTCCGCCGAAAGCGGATTGCATAGTGCCGTCAGGAGTTTGCTGGCGGGATTTGAGGTACTCAAGAACGATGCACCTTTTTGACAGTTTGGCACATAGAAGTGCGCCCTGTATAGATAGTAGCCCCTGAGACTCGGTAGGTTGTCGAAAGCGACAGCGTGCCGAGGATCAAAATCGCAGGTAATGAATGTCGCCATTCCTATGCAGGTGGCGGATAGTCCGGGGGCTAGCCGGACTAGTGGAGTTGTCGAGTTAATGCGGCAACTTGATGTGGCGGATGCGGACATCGCGCTTGTCAACCGGCGACTTGACGAGTCGCAAGGTAAATGAATTCTCCACAGTCACTTATTTAAGGGAGTCAAAGCCCGCTTCTGACAATATATATGCTGTGATACAGACGGTGCTGCTGCTGTGGAGAGCCTTCGGGCCGAGCTTGCTCAAGCTAAGGAGCAAGCCCGAAGGAGTGATGCGGCTGCCTCGAGGGCGGCCGAGGAGTTGAAAGCCGAAAAGGCTGCACACTGCCTAAGCAGGGAAAAGATGGTCGAATTGGCTGTGAAATTGAAGGATGCTGCCGACCGCAATGAGGCTCTTGAAAAGGAGCGCCTATCGGAGCGGGAAGACCTGGGGAAGGCCACCGCCGAGGCCAAGGATGCCCGTTCTGCAATGCGGGCTATGAAGGAGGAGCTGCGCCAGGCCGGAGATATTGTGGCTGGCAGGCCTTTTCTGCTGCGTCGCTGGTTTACGGATCCAAAGTATGCCCAACTTGGTCAGCTGTGGGGTCCGGAGGATCCATATATGGACTTAGTGGCAAGTGCGGCTGATGCTGTTGTGCACTTCCGGAGCCAGAAGGATCACAAGACGGAAGAGCTATTTTGGTCTCAATTCCATAGTCCGGATCGTTCGCTTCCGCTGACCGATCGGTTGGCCGAATGGGCCGAGCTGAACAGGTTGTCCGGACTTGCCATGACTGATATCGTGGCTCATGTCTGGCCAGAGAGGCCCAAGGCGACGAGCTATTTCGGCTTATTGCAGCAATTTCTTGGAGCGGTGCCGCATATCAAGGAGATGAAGTGGTCGGCCTGCATAGAAGGTGCGCGGATGGCCCTTGCCCGTGTGAAGACACATTGGACAGAGATGGATGCCACCGCTATTGCAGCCCAGGGTTCGGACGAAAGCCGGTTACCCGCCGAGCACTATTTTGGGGAAGTTATGCATGGCGCTCGTGTAATAGAGTCGTAGTGCTCGAAAAATGTCACGTTCAAATGAACGTTTTATCTTGTAAAACAATGATTATGTTGTAACTGCTTTTTATACTTGTGTGTTCCAAGTATTAAAATATCTCCTATGCAGCCGTTTATGTATACGTTTGTATAACCAGAAAGATTGCAGTCTTCGGCTTCAGCCCCCACGCACAAGGTGCGGGAGTGTTCGCAAAAAATAGCGCGTTTTCACACTTAATCCGACGTCTCGGTCCTGTTAAGGAGGTGGTAGCGTAGCAAACGAGGCAATCCAGACTATGATGCTTTATCACTTTCACTTAGCCATTGGAGTTCGAGGGTGGGGCTATGATATAGCCCCTTGGGGCACCGCGCTTCTCCGAATTTGGGGCGCATGTGTGCCTGACCGGGAAGCGGTCCTTCGTCAAAGCGGGGAATTCTAGACATTCCGGTAGTCGATTGAGTGGTTGACCAGTCTCTCGCTATATCATGACAGTCAGTTTTCGGCTTTCTCTACTGAGGTGGTCGCCCAGCCGAACTGGGGCACAATCACAGTAGTTCTCCTGGTGCCGCGTTAGCCGATGATACAGAACGTAAGGCAGCAAAACACAGGAGCTGGGCAAACCCAACATTTGACCAAAGACATGATTTGGAGCTGATGCATATAAGGCCTAACTCGAGACGCCGAACACTCCCTAAGGTGTTCGGTCTTTATAATAGTGGGCAGAACAATGCCCTAAGCCCCTAGTGTCCAGGTACGGGCATGGTCCTCTGACGTGGCCGATGCCAAAACATCAGGCTCCGCTTTGGTTATAATGAGAAACCAAGGGATTATAACAACAAGAGACAGTAAAAAAGGTTTACGCAGGGTCTTAATCTGAAAAGAATCCTCGCGACGGGTCCCTACTGCACGTCTGCGCCTGTGTCTCCGTTGTGCCGTTATCCTGGATGGGTGTGCACATTGTTCATCTGTAAAAGGAGAGGAACTTAGTTTGAAAAGAACTCGTGCGAAAAAATATATACGAAAGAAGAAATATAAATAAGTAAAGCGGAGTCTGTATGAGCTTGCTGTTGCTTGTGCGCGCAGCCCCTTGTGAAGGGATGTGCGGCTAGGGAGCCCCTAGCTTATTTATACCGGACTCGTCTGACCGTGTCCGGGGTCTTTAAATGACCCTCGCACTGAAATTATGCCGCGTGGACCGGGCATCTTAAGTGTAAGAGACGCGTAATGTGGTATGGCGTTGAAGCGGACAAAAGCTTCTTGTCCCAAGAGTGCTTGATAGCTACTTTTAAATGGGACGATATGAAAGATTAGTTTTTTGCGTCGAAAGTTGCTCGGTGATCCGAACACAACTTCTGGTAGTAAGGAGCCTGTGCACTTGGCGTAAGGGCCGGGCATCACTCCTTTAAAGGAAGTGCGGCTGTGTCGAATTGTAGTAAGGTCTATCCCCAACTTGCGGATTGTGTTTGGATACAGCAGGTTTAAGTCACTGCCTCCGTCCATCAGGACTTATGTAAATTGCAGTCCGTCGATTATAGGATCCAATATCAAGGCAGTCCATCCTGCATTTCGAACGCTTCTGGAATAATCTAGGTGGTCGAAAGTGATTGGTTTTTATGTCCAATCTCTATGTTCCGCTGGGTTGGACCATGCGAGACCCATTTTAACGGGTGCCGCACTGTTTTTCCGTATTATCACATGAAGTGAATTTACTGCTTTGACCTCTTGTGGGAAATTCTTTTGTTTTCCGGAGCTCTGCTGGTGGGGTTTATCATCTTCGCTTGATGCGTCGAGCCCCTTGTGTTCGGCGTTTAGTCGGCCGGACTATTTGAAAACCCAACAATCTCGGTGGGTGTGGTTTGCAGGCCTTCCGGGGGTACTGTGGATTTGACATATCCGACCCAAAATCTTGTTTAAGTTGGATGGCTCATCACTGTTATCCTTAAGAGGCGGTGTTTTGTTGTTTGGCCGCGAGCTTTTGAATCCGGCGTTGACTGTCGTGCTCTTTGGGCTTTTCTCTTTATTCCGGCGCTGCTCTTTTCTGCGCCGTGATTTTCCGTTTCCATCTCTGATCTCGGATGTACTTGGGTCGCTGGTGCTGCATCTTGCTAGCCAGCTATCCTCTCCCGCACAAAAGCGGGTCATGAGGCTTGTTAGCACGGACATTGTCCTCGGCTTCTCTTGGCCGAGGTGTCTGGCGAGCCATTCGTCTTGGACGTTGTGTTTAAAAGCTGCTAAGGCTTCGGCGTTTGGACAGTCGACTATTTGGTTCTTTTTGGTGAGGAACCTGTTCCAGAATTTGCGCGCTGACTCTCCGGGCTGTTGAGTTATATGGCTTAGATCATCTGCATCCGGAGGGCGGACATAAGTTCCTTGAAAGTTTGCTCTAAACGCATCCTCGAGCTCTTCCCAACTTCCAACAGTATTTTCTGGGAGGCTTTTGAGCCAATGACGAGCTGGCCCTTTGAGCTTGAGGGGTAAGTATTTTATGGCGTGGAGATCATCTCCTCTAGCCATGTGTATGTGTAGTATGTAATCCTCTATCCAGACTCCTGGGTCTGTTGTTCCGTCGTAGGCCTCTATGTTTATGGGTTTAAACCCTACTGGGAATTCGTGATCCAGCACCTTGTTGGTGAAACATAGTGGGTGTGCGTCGCCCCTGTATTTGGGTGCACCGATGTCTTCGGACACTTGGCGTGTTGCATTGCTTCCTGGGGCCCTCTTTTTTGGCCCGTAAATGGACCTGGCTGGGCCATCTGTCTTTCCAGGGTCATTAGTCTGCTTATGTGCGGTGCCGCTTTCAGATTTTGGCCTATCATCTGGCCGTCTATCTGACCAGGCGACCTCTTTTTTTGTTGACTGTGGGGGCTCTATGGCCTCCTCGTCAAATTCTGGCAGAAGCTTGCGCTTCGGATAGCTCTTTGATTGATGGCCATTGCCGTATTTGTCTGCGGTTTTGAGCACTTTGCTCCACCTCATTCTGAGTGTATTTTCCGCTGTTTTGAGCTTCCGTTTTTTCTTCTTCAAACTTCTTGCGGTGGCGATGAGTCTTTTCCGAAGGTTTTTATTCTCCGGCGGTGTGTCCGGCGTGAGGTCGTCTGGACTATTGTTTTCGCCGGGCCTGGACTGATTATCTGACTCATCCTGTTCGGACGGTTGCTTGTCGGCGTGTTCGTCGTCCACTGGTTTGCCCTGCTGTATTGCTGGGTTATTAAGAGCGTTGTTGTTGTCGAGGCGGGACTTAGGGCGACGTCTGCGTCGCCATTTTGGTTGTTTGTCGGCGGGATTATCTTCTGCCGCGCCCCGTTGGTCCTCGTTGTCACTTTCTTTTGGGGTATCCACCATGTATACGTCGTATGACGAGGTGGTCTTGACGTGCCTTGTAGGCGCTGGTTCTTGTTCGTCTCCGGCATCGTCGTCCATGCCGTCGATGTCTTCGGAGTCATAGTTTAGCATGCCGGTTAGATCGTCGATAGTGGCTACAAAGTGGGAGGTGGGTGGGCTCTGAATTTCTTCGTCGTCCGTATCCCAACCATCCTGGCCATAATCCGGCCAGGACTCTCCGGATAGCGAGAGATGCTTTAGCGAATTTAGGTTGTCGCCAAAGGGTGAGTGTTGGAAGATGTCCGCGGCGGTGAATTCCATAACCGGCGCCCAATCAGATTCGATTGGTAGGGGCGTGGGAGGTCCGGAGTCCGACAAGGAGTCCGGCACCTCGGAGTCACGAGCTTCGCGAGGGATAAGGTTAGTTTTCGGCTCCATCGCCATAGAAGTTGCAGCCCCCGAGGCGGTGTCCATCCACCGGTCCTCGATCTAGGCAATCGGCTCCGGACTAAGGGCCGGAGCGGATTCTTGTGCGGCCACCAAGGCACTGTTCGGCGGCAGAGCTAGATCATGCCCATCGTAACAGTGCGGCGCGCTTGGCTGTGGCTCAAGCCCGTCGAAGATCAAGTCCCCGCGGATGTCGGCCGTGAAGTTTAGGCTTCCGAATCTGACCTGATGGCCAGGGGTGCAGCTTTTGATCTGCTCCAGATGGCCAAGTGAATTAGCCCGCAGTGCGAAGCCGCCGAATACGAAGATCTATTCGGGGAGGAAAGCCTCACCCTGGACAGCGTTGTTGATTGAAGATGCCATCAAGCCTATCGGTGACGACACAGAGGAACTCTCAATGAAAGCACCAATGTCGGTGTCAAAACCGGCGGATCTCGGGTAGGGGGTCCCGAACTGTGCGTCTAGGCGGATGGTAACAGGAGACAAGGGACACAATGTTTTACCCAGGTTCGGGCCCTCTTGATGGAGGTAAAACCCTACGTCCTGCTTGAAAAATATTGATGATATGGGTAGTACAAGAGTAGATCTACCACGAGATCAAGGAGGCTAAACCCTAAAGCTAGCCTATGGTATGATTGTTGTAATGTATGCTGTGTCCTACGGACTAAAGCCCTACGGTTTATATAGACACCGGAGGAGGCTAGGGTTACACAGAGTCGGTTACAATGGTAGGAGATCTACATATCCGTATTGCCAAGCTTGCCTTCCACGCCAAGGAAAGTCCCATCCGGACACGGGACGGAGTCTTGAATCTTGTATCTTCGTAGTCTTGGAGTCCGGCGGACGATGATAGTCTGGCTGTCCGGACACCCCCTAGTCCAGGACTCCCTCACCCGTCAAAATTAATAGTCCAATATGTGTTATTCGGCTTTTCTTCAGGCATCTGTAGCTCTGTCCAATCGTTGATGAAATTCATGAATGCTTGAGATTTGATAGCAGTACGTGGCACATACTTTAAACCATGAGGCCCAAGTTCAATGGCCCACTTGGCAACTCGCCCTGTGGCCTCTCTGTTTTGAATGATATCTCCCAAAGGAGCAGAACTAACCACAATGATAGGGTGGCCCAGGAAATACTGCTTAAGTTTCCGGCTTGCCATGAACACCCCATAAACGAGCTTCTGCCAATGTGGATACCGTTGTTTGGACTCAATAAGTATCTCACTGATATAGTAAACCGGCCACTGAACCGGATGTTCCTTGCCAGCCTCCTCGCGTTCCACCATGATAGCCACGCTGACGGCACGCGTGTTAGTGATAACCCACAAGTGTAGGGGATCGCAAGAGCTTTCGAGGGTAAAGTATACAACCCAAATTTATTGATTCGACACAAGGGGAGCCAAATGATATTCTTGAGTATTAGCAGTTGAGTTGTCAATTCAACCACACCTGGATAACTTAGTATCTGCAGCAAAGTATTTAGTAGCAAAAGTGGTACGATAATGAAGGTAACAGTGGCAAAAGTAAAGATAATAGTTTTGGGGTTTTTGTAGTAGTTGTAATAGTAGCAACGGAAAAGTAAATAAGCGGAGAACAATATGTGAAAAGCTCGTAGGCAATGGATCAGTGATGGATAATTATGCCGGATGCGATTCCTCATGTAATAGCTATAACATAGGGTGACATAGAACTAGCTCCAGTTCATCAATGTAATTTAGGCATGTATTCCGTAAATAGTCATACGTGCTTATGGAAAAGAACTTGCATGACATCTTTTGTCCTACCCTCCTGTGGCAGCGGGGTCCTAACGGAAACTAAGTGATATTAAGGCCTCCTTTTAATAGAGAACCGGAACAAAGCATTAACACATAGTGAATACATGAACTCCTCAAACTACGGTCATCACCGAGAAGTATCCCGATTATTGTCACTTCGGGGTTGTCGGATCATAACACATAATAGGTGACTATAGACTTGGAAGATAGGATCAAGAACACACATATATTCATGAAAACACAATAGGTTCAGATCTGAAATCATGGCACTGGGGCCCTACTGACAAGCATTAAGCATAGCAAAGTCATAGCAACATCAATCTCAGAACATAGTGGATACTAGGGATCAAACCCTAACAAAACTAACTTGATTACATGGTAAATCTCATCCAACCCATCACCGTCCAGCAAGCCTACGATGGAATTACTCACACACGGCGGTGAGCATCATGAAATTGGTGATGGAGGATGGTTGATGATGACGACGGCGACGAATCCCCCTCTCCGGAGCCCCGAACGGACTCCAGATCAGCCCTCCCGAGAGAGATTAGGGCTTGGCGGCGGCTCCGTGTCGTAAAACACGATGAAACTTTCTCTCTGATTTTTTTCTCCCCAAACGTGAATATATGGAATTGGAGTTGAGGTCGGTGGAGCTCCAGGGGGCCACGAGATAGGAGGGCGCGCCCTATAGGGGGGGCGCCCCTGTCTCGTAGACAGGCTGTGGGCCCCCTGGTGTATTTCTTTCTCCTAGAAATTCTTATTAATTCCAAAAAGGGCCTCCATGGATTTTCAGGACATTCCGAGAACTTTTCTTTTCTACACATAAAACAACATCATGGCAGTTCTGCTGAAAACATCGTCAATCCGGGTTAGTTCCATTCAAATCACGCAAGTTAGAGTCCAAAACAAGTGCAAAAGTGTTTGGAAAAGTAGATACGTTGGAGACGTATCAACTCCCCCAAGCTTAAACCTTTGCTTGTCCTCAAGCAATTCAGTTGATAAACTGAAAGTGATAAAGAAAAATTTTACAAACTCTGTTTGCTCTTGTTGTTGTAACATGAAAAGCCAGCATTCAAGTTTCAGCAAATATTATGAACTAACCATACTTACAATAACACTTAGGTCTCACAATCACTCATATCAATAGCATAATCAGCTAGCGAGCCATGATAATAAAACTCGGATGACAACACTTTCTCAAAACAATCATAACATGATATAACAAAATGGTATCTCGCTAGACCTTTCTGAGACCGCAAAACATAAATGCAGAGAACCTTTAAAGACCAAGGACTGACTAAACATTGTAATTCATGGTAAAAGAGATCCAGTCAAGTCATACCCAATATAAACCAATAGTAATGAATGCAAATGACAGTGTGCTCTCCAGCGGGTGCTTTTTAATAAGAAGGGTGAAGACTCAACATAAAAGTAAATAGATAGGCCCTTCACAAAGGGAAGCAGGGATTTGTAGAGGTGCCAGAGCTCGATTTTAAAATAGAGACTGAATAACATTTTGAGCGGCATACTTTCGCTGTCAATGCAACAACTATGAGATGGTTGTATCTTCCATACTACATGAATTATAGGCAGTTCCCAAACAGAATGGTAAAGGTTTATACTCCCCCAACCACCAACAAGCATCAAATCCATGGCTTGCTCGAAACAATGAGTGCCTCCAACTAACAACAGCCCTTGGGAGTTTTGTTTAATTATTTTGATTTGCTTTTATCTTTTGGATCATGGGACTGGGCATCCCGGTTACCGGCCCTTTCTCGTGAATGAGGAGAGGAGTCCACTCCTCTTGAGAATAACCCACCTAGCATGGAAGATATAGGCAGCCCTAGTTGTAACATGAGCTGCTCGAGCATACAAAACAGAGTTTCATTTGAAGGTTTGGAGTTTGGCACATACAAATTTACTTGGAACGGCAGGTAAATACTGCATATAGGAAGGTATAGTGGACTCATATGGAACAACTTTGGGGTTTAAGGAATTTGGCTGCACAAGCAGTATTCCCGCTTAGTCCAGGTGAAGACTAGCAAAAGACTGGGAAGCAACCAACTGAGAGAGCGACAACAGTCATAAACATGCATTAAAATTAATTCACACCGAATACAAGCATGAGTAGGATATAATCCGCCATGAACATAAATATCATGAAGGCTATGTTGATTTGATTCAACTACATGCGTGAACATGTGCTAAGTCAAGTCACTCAATTCATTCAAAGGAGGATACCATCCCATCATACCACATCATAATCATTCTAATAGCATGTTGGCACGCAAGGTAAACCATTATAACTCATAGCTAATCAAGCATGGCACAAGCAACTATAATCTCTAAACTTCATTGCAAATATGTTTACCTCATAATAAGCTAACTCAGAAACGATGAACTCATCATATTTTCAAAAACAAGAAAGGTTGAGTTCATACCAACTTTTCTCATCTCAATAAGTCCATCATATATCGTCATTATTGCCTTTCACTCGCACGACCGAACGATGTGTATAATAATAAGAGTGCACATGCATTGGACTATGCTGGAATCTGCAAGCATTCAAGTCAAGAGAGAAGACAAGTAATATGGGCTCTAAGTTAAATAAACAATCAAGCAAATGAGAGCCACTAAGCATTTTCAATATGGTCTTCTTGACCCCCAAAAGAAAGAAAAGAAAATAAAACTAATTACACGGGAAAGCTCCCAACAAGTAAAAGAAGAACGAGAAATCTTTTTGGGTTTTCATTTTAATTTCTACTACAAGCATAGAATTTTAAACTAACTAATTTTTTGTTTTTCTAAAGGTTTATCAAACACACAAGAAGAAAACTAGAAAAAGAAATTTAAACTAGCATGGATAATACAATGAAAGAGTATGAGCACCGACGACTAGTGTGTGAACATGAATGTAAAGTTGGTGAGAAATACGTACTCCCCCAAGCTTAGGCTTTTGGCCTAAGTTGGTCTAGTACCAAGGACCGTCGCTACTCTCCTCGGTGTACTGGGAGGTGTAATCAGGATACCACTGGCTGGTCATCTCCGGATCCCACTGGACAGATGATGCACCATAAGGGTCCAGCTCAGGTTTCGGCTCAGGTTCAGGTTCTGGAGTAAAAGCTTGGGCTCGATGATTGTTCACCGCTTCCGGTGTGACAAGAAAATTTTCTGCAAGCAAATCAAACAATAGAGGCGAAGGAAAAATAATAATCTCAAAGTGTTTCTTACTAAATCTAAGTTTATAGAAGAGCATCTTCTCTTTGTTATCAACAATAAACTTGTGTGCTACCATGCTCTTGTAATCTAAAATGTGAGGAGGCAATTTTTTCTCCTCTTTCTCATGGTGCCTAATGGGTATCTGAAAATGTCTAGCAAGACGTGCAGCATAGATACCTCCAAATATGGGGCCTTTTGTACGATTCAGGGCTAGCCGTTTAGCAACAACGGCACCCATACTAAAAGTATTGTCTCCAAGCAAGGCATGTTGAAGAATGATAATATCAGGAACACTCAAGTTTCCACTATTTCCACGACCAATCAAGCATCTACTAGCAAATATGCCAAAGTAGCGTAAAACAGGAAAGTGTATGCTAGAGACTTTTGCCTCGGAGCCCTTCTTTGGCTTGTTTTTCCTGAGAGCTTTGGCTAGAAGAGCCCCTCAAACGTTTCCTCAACATTTTTTGAAAATTTCTGAAATTTTAGTAACTTCAAAATAAAAGTGAATAAAACTAAACAAGATTGGTAGCAACTACTTCTACAAGTGCCTAGAGCCTATATCATGCATTGGAATTGCTTGGGACCTCAAAAATTTAACATGCAAGCTCAAGAACATGGTCACCTATGCAGCAAAAATTTGCAATGAATAAAGCACTAGAACAAAAACCAATTGGACCAATGGAGGAGTCACATACCAAGCAACAATCTCCCAAAGCAGTTTTGTGAATGGAGCTTTGAGCAAGGAGATCGAAAATCACAGCAAAACGAGCTAGAACTCGTGCTTGAGCTGGATGGGGATTTTTTTGGGTAGAAGATGAAGTGTGTGTGTGTGTGTGCTAGCATAAGTGGAGGGGGCCACCAGGGGCCCACGAGACAGGGGGCGCGCCCTATAGGGGGGGGCCTCCACTCTCGTGGCCTGGTGCTTGCCCCTCCCGTAGTGTTTTCAGTGCCTAAAATCCTCAAATATTCCAAAAAAAATCATACTAAATTTGGAGGGCATTTGGAGCACTTTTATTTTTGGGATATTTTTTAATGCACGGATAATTCAGAAAACAGACACATAATACTATTTTGCTTTATTTATTCTAAATAACAGAAAGTAAAAAAAGGGTACAAAAGGTTGTGCCTTCTAGTTTCATCCATCTCATGATCATCAAAATGAATCCACTTACAAGGTTGATCAAGTCTTGTTAACAAACTCATGCCGAGTAACACGGAACAAGAGAAATTTCGAATAACACTAAGTTACCTCAACGGGGATATGAAAATCCCCAACAATAAGAATATCATACTTTTTCTTGACAGTAGGGAGAAGAAATTCAAAGCCTCCAATAATAATAGTTGGAGCTTTTCCAATAGAATTGATGCTATGAACTTGAGATTGTTTCCTCGGAAAGTGTACCGTATGCTCATTACCATTAACATGAAAAGTGACATTTCCTTTGTTGCAATCAATAACAACCCCTGCAGTATTAAGAAAAGGTCTACCAAGGATAATCGACATACTATCGTCCTTGGGAATATCAAGAATAACAAAGTCCGTTAAGATAGTGACATTTGCAACCACAATAGGTACATCCTCGCAAATACCGACAGGTATAGCAGTTGATTTATCAGCCATTTGCAAAGATATTTCAGTAGGTGTCAACTTATTCAATTCAAGTCTACGATATAAAGAGAGAGGCATAACACTAACACCGGCTCCAAGATCACATAAAGCAATTCTAACATAATTTATTTTAATGGAGCATGGTATAGTTGGTACCCCGGGATCTCCAAGTTTCTTTGGTATTCCACCCTTGAAAGTGTAATTAGCAAGCATGGTGGAAATTTCAGCTTCCGGCATCTTTCTTTTATTTGTAATGATACCCTTCATATACTTAGCATAAGGATTTACTTTGAGCATATCAGTTAAGCGCATACGTAAGAAAATAGGTGTAATCATTTCAGCAAAGCGCTCAAAATCCTCATCCTTTGTCTTGGATGGTTTAGGAGGAAAGGGCATGGGTTTCTGAACCCATGGTTCTCTTTCTCTACCGTGCTTCCTAGCAACAAAATCTCTCTTATCATAACGTTGATTCTTTGATTGTGGGTTATCAAGATCAACAGCAGGTTCAATCTCTACATCATTGTTTTTGCTAGGTTGAGCATCAACATGAACATTATCATTAACATTATCACTAGGTTCATGTTCATCACGTGATTGTGTTTTAGCATCAGAAATAGAAATATCATTGGGATTCTCAGGTGTGTCTACAGTAGGTTCACTAGAAGCATGCAAAGTTCTATCGTTTTTCTTCTTCTTCTTTTTAGAAGAACTAGGTGCCTCTAAATTATTTCTCTGAGAATCTTGCTCGATTCTCTTAGGGTGGCCTTCAGGATACAAAGGTTCCTGAGTCATTCTGCCAGTTCTAGTAGCCACTCTAATATCAAAGTCATTTTTATTATTTAATTCATCAAGCAAATCATTTTGAGCTTTAAGTACTTTCTCAGCTTGAGTAGCAACAATAGATGCATATTTGCTAATGAGCTGGAGTTCACCTTTAACTCTAGCCATATTATCGCTCACGCGTCCTATCTCGAAAGCATTATTCTTTAACTCTCTACCAACATAAGCATTAAAACTTTCTTGTCTAGCCATAAATTCATCAAATTCCTGTAAGCATGGGCTATGAAATTTAGTAGAGGGGATTTCAACTTTGTCATATCTATAGAGAGAATTTACCTTTACTAGCCATGTCGGGTTATCAAGACAATGTGGTTCTTCAACAGGCGGTACATTAAGACCATGTATTTCTTCAATAGGAGGTAAATTCTTAACATCTTCGGCTTTAATACATTTTTCTTTCATTGATTTCTTTGCCTCTTGCATATCTTCAGGACTGAGAAATAAAACACCTCTCTTCTTCGGAGTGGGTCTAGGAATAGGCTCAGGAGTTTGCTCAATTGGTTCAGGAATTGCCTCAGGAATTGGCTCAAGAAGAGTCCAATTATTTTCATTAGTCAACATATTATTCAATAATATCTCAGCTTCGTCGACTGTTCTTTCCCTAAAAACACAACCAGCACAACTATCCAAGTAGTCCTTGGAAGCATCGGTTAGTCCATTATAAAAGATATCAAGTATTTCATTTTTCTAGAGAGGATGATCAGGCAAAGCATTAAGTAACCGGAGAAGCCTCGCCCAAGCTTGTGGGAGACTCTCTTCTTTGATTTGCACAAAATTATATATTTCCCGCAAGGCAGCTTGTTTCTTATGAGCAGGGAAATATTTAGCAGAGAAGTAATAAATCATATCCTGGGGACTACACACACAACCAGGAGCAAGAGAATTGTACCAAGTCTTAGCATCACCCTTTAACGAGAACGGAAATATCTTAAGGATATAATAATAGCGAGACTTATCATCATTAGTGAACAGGGTGGCTATATCATTTAACTTGGTAAGATGTGCCACTACAGTTTCAGATTCAAGGCCATAAAAAGGATCAGATTCAACTAAAGTAATAATTTTAGGATCAACAGAGAATTCATAATCCTTATCAGTAACACAGATAGGTGAAGTAGCAAAAGCAAGGTCAGGTTTCATTCTAGCATTAAGAGACTGCTGCTTCCATTTAGCTAATAATTTTTTAAGATCATATCTATCATTGCAAGCAAAGATTTCCCTAGCAGCTTCTTCATTCATAACATAACCATTGGGAGAACCTTCATCATCACTATCACCAATAATAGCATCTTCAATAATTTCATTCCCCCTAACTCTAGCAAGTTTTTTCATCAAGAAATTCACCTAATGGCAAAGAAGTATCACAGAAGTAGTTTCATTATGCATAGCAGAAGTGGCATCATCAATAACATGCGACATATCAGAGTTCATAGCAGTAGCAAGTTTAGGTGTCGCAAGCTTACTAATAATGGAAGGAGAATCTAGTGCACAGCTATATGGTAGTTCCTTACCTCCCCTCGTAGTTGAGGGCAAAATAGTAGTTATGTCATCTTTCAAGTTCTTCATAGTGATCAACAGATATAAATCCCAAGTGACTCACAGAATAGAGCTATGCTCCCCGGCAAGGGCGCCAGAAATTAGTCTTGATAACCAACAAGTGTAGGGGATCACAACAGCTTCCGAGGGTAAAGTATTAAACCCAAATTTATTGATTTGACACAAGGGGAGCCAAAGAATATTCTTGAGTATTAGCAGTTGAGTTGTCAATTCAACCACACTTGGATAACTTAGTATCTGCAGCAAAGTATTTAGTAGCAAAAGTGGTATGATAATAAAGGTAACAGTGGCAAAAGTAAAGATAATAGTTTTGGGGTTTTTGTAGTAGTTGTAACAGTAGCAACGGAAAAGTAAATAAGCGAAGAACAATATGTGAAAAGCTTGTAGGCAATGGATCAGTGACGGATAATTATGCAGGATGTGATTCCTCATGTAATAGCTATAACATAGGGTGACATAGAACTAGCTCCAGTTCATCAATGTAATGTAGGCATGTATACCGTAAATAGTCATACGTGCTTATGGAAAAGAACTTGCATGACATCTTTTGATCACCGAGAAGTATCCCGATTATTGACACTTCGGGGTTGTCGGATCATAACACATAATAGGTGACTATAGACTTGCAAGATAGGATCAAGAACACACATATATTCATGAAAACATAATAGGTTCAGATCTGAAATCATGGCACTCGAGCCCTAGTCACAAGCATTAAGCATAGCAAAGTCATGACAACATCAATCTCAGAACATAGTGGATACTAGGGATCAAACCCTAACAAAACTAACTTGATTACATGGTAAATCTCGTCCAACCCATCACCGTCCAGCAAGCCTACGATGGAATTACTCACGCACGGCGGTGAGCATCATGAAATTGGTGATGGAGGATGGTTGATGATGACGACGGCAACGAATCCCCCTCTCCGGAGCCCCGAACGGACTCCAGATCAGCCCTCCCGAGAGAGATTATGGCTTGGTGATGACCCACAAGTATAGTGGATCTATCGTAGTCCTTTTGATAAGTAAGAGTGTCGAACCCAACGAGGAGCAGAAGGAAATGATAAGCGATTTTTAGCAAGGTATTCTCTGCAAGTACTGAAATAAGTGGTAACAAATAGTTTTGTGATAAGATAAATTGCAACAAGCAACAAGTAACAAAAGTAAATAAAGTGCTGCAAGGTGGCCCAATCCTTTTTGTAGCAAATGACAAGCCTGGGCAAACTCTTATAATAGGAAAAGTGCTCCCGAGGACACATGGGAATATCGTCAAGCTAGTTTTCATCACGCTCATATGATTCGCGTTCGGTACTTTGATAATTTGATATATGGGTGGACCGGTGCTTGGGTGCTGTTCTTACTTGAACAAGCATCCCACTTATGATTAACCTCTATTGCAAGCATCCTCAACTACAACAAAAGTATTAAGGTAAACCTAACCATAGCATGAAACATATGGATCCAAATCGGCCCCTTACGAAGCAACGCATAAACTAGGGTTTAAGCTTCTGTCACTCTAGCAACCCATCATCTACTTATTACTTCCCAATGCCTTCCCCTAGGCCCAAATAATGGTGAAGTGTTATGTAGTCGATGTTCACATAACACCACTAGAGGCTAGACAACATACATCTCATCAAAATATCGAACGAATACCAAATTCACATGACTACTAATAGCAAGACTTCTCCCTTGTCCTCAGGAAGAAACGTAATTACTCACAAAGCGTACTCATGTTAATAATCAGAGGGGTAATAATATGCATAAAGGATCTGAACATATGATCTTCCACCAAATAAACCGACTAGCATCAACTACAAGGAGTAATCAACACTACTAGCAACCTACTAGCACCAATCCCGGACTTGGAGACAAGAATTGATACAAGAGATGAACTAGGGTTTGGAGATGAGATGGTGCTGGTGAAGATGTTGATGGAGATTGCCCTCTCCCGATGAGAGGAGCGTTGGTGATGACGATGGTGATGATTTCCCCCTCCCGGAGGGAAGTGTCCCCGGCAGAACAGCTCTACCGGAGCCCTAGATTGGTTCCGCCAAGGTTCCGCCTCGTGGCGGCGGAGTCTCGTCCCGAAAGGTTGCACTTTATTTTTTTCTCATCAAAAGACTTCATATAGGAGAAGATGGGTGTCGGAGAGCCACCAGGGGGCCCACGAGGTAGGGGGCGCCCCCACCCTCGTGAGCAGGGTGTGGGCCCCCTGGCCTTCATCTTTGGCGATGACTTTTCTTTACTTATTTTAAGATATTCCGTGGAGTTTCAGGACTTTTGGAGTTGCGCAAAATAGGTCTCCAATATTTGCTCCTTTTCCAGCCCAGAATTCCAGCTCCCGGCATTCTCCCTCTTCATGTAAACCTTGTAAAATAAGAGAGAATAGCCATAAGTATTGTGACATAACGTGAAATAACAGCCCATAATGCAATAAATATTGATATAAAAGCATGATGCAAAATGGACATATCAACTCCCCCAAGCTTAGACATTGCTTGTCCTCAAGCGAAAAGCCGATAACAATAAATATGTCCTCATGTTTAGAGGTAGAGGCGTCGATAAAAATAAAATACGGACATGAAGGTATCATGATTATTTCCATAACAACAAAAAATATAGATTTTGTCATATGATTACTTATGTTCAAGTGATGATATTTTCACAATGCAAAAGTATGAATCAGAAACCTTATTGAGCACCAACAAATTATAACCTCAGTTATTGAAGCAATTGCAATTTATCATAACATCGGAAAGAGTCTATGTTAGAGCTTAAAAGCAAGTCCACATACTCAACTATCACTTAGTCCTTCATAATTGCTAACACTCATGCAATACTTGTGGTTACGGAGTTTTAATCGGACACAGAGAAAGATAGGGGCTTACAGTTTTGCCCCACAACCTTTACCTCAAGGGTAATGTCAACAATAATAATTCATGCTCCCCTACATCCAATTAGATATATATATCTTGTTCTTTCCAACATGTTGAGCTTGCCAAAGGATAAAATGAAAAAGGAAAGGTGAAGATCACCGTGACTCTTGCAAAAGGTAGAGGATAATAATAAAAGATAGGCCCTTCGCAGAGGGAAGCAGAGGTTGTCATGCGCGTTTAGGGTTGATGCACAAAATCTTAATGCAAAAGAACGTCACTTTATATTGCCCCTCGTATGTGGATCTTTGTTATGTAGTCCATTGCTTTTATTGCGTCCACAACAAGTTCATACAAAGCTTATTTTCTCTGCACTAATAAGTCATGCATATTTATAGAGCAATTTTTATTGCTTGCACCGATGACAACTTACTTGAAGGATCTTACTCAATCCATAGGTAGATATGATGGACTGTCATGGCAAAACTAGTTTAAGGGTATTTGGAAGCACAAGTAGTATTTCTACTTGGTGCTGAGAATTTGGCTAGCATGAGGGGGAAAGGCAAGCTCAACACGTTAGAGGATCCATGAAAGCATACTTTATCTCAGATGTAAGAAAACATAACTCATTATGTTGTCTTCCTTGTCCAACCTCAACTCTTTAGCATGTCGTATTTTAATGAGTGCTCCCAATCATAAAAGATGTCAATGATAATATATCTATATGTGAAACCTCTCTTTCCTTATTACTTCCTATTAATTGCAACGATGACCAAAGCTATATTTGCCAACTCCCAACAACTTTTAATCATCATACTCTTTCTATGTGAAGTCATTACTTTCAATAAGATCAATATGAACTCTTTGATTCTTTTTATTCTTTTTCTTTTATTCACCCAAGATCATGGCAAAATAATCAAGCCCTTGACTCAACACTAATCTTTATTATATAGCTCATGGACTCGATTACAAAGAAGGATCATAAAGCAAAACTCAAAACTAGATCATGCCATGACTTTATTCTACTAAATCAAGATACTACTAAAGGGATCGAACTAAGAAAAATGGTAAAGATAGGAGTTGTGATGGTGATACGATACCAGGGCACCTCCCCCAAGCTTGGCAGTTGCCAAGGGGAGTGCCCATACCCATGTGATTATGTCTCCTTCTTTGTTGTTGGCGGTGGAGGTGTTGTTGATGATGCAGGCTTGTCGTCCACCTTCCATGGCATAGGCTCACCATCATAGAAGGATGATCGAGTCTCTGGAATCCTCAAATCTGCAGCCAAACTCATCCTTTTGAATCTATATTCATACTCACAATTTTGGTTTTGCAGATCATAGATTTGGGCTTGGAGGTGCTCAATCTTCTCATGTAGCTTGAAGATGGCCTCCTCGGTGTTCTTGGCATCCGGCTCGTAGTTGTTGGTGAACTCCGCGAGCATCTTGTGGCAAGCGTTGATTCCATGCTCCACCATCCCCTGGCACTTGAAAACTTGTTGCTCCATTGCTTCGAGCCTCGACTCCATGCTTCCGGTTCCCTTTGGTCCCTCAACATCGCGGATGTGCAGCAACCCATCACGCATCTCAATGATTTGAGGGTGTTGCAGCACCTCCGCGAGGTAAGGGTTGATCACCTTCTCGAAGAACTTGTCCTTGGAAGCACTTGGGGTTGTCATGATGATCTAGACCTGTCAGAAAAACAGCTCGAAACAAGAACAGGGGAGATTTGCGTGATACGAGAGTCAAAACCATCAGGAGAATATATAATGAATTTTTACCGACCAAACTACGTATCGTGCAAGAAAATGGAGTCCGGAGGGCACACGAGGTGCTCACGAGGTAGGGGGCGCGCCCAGGGGGGTAGGGCGCGCCCTCCACCCTCGTGGAGGCCTCGTGTCCTTCCCGTACTGCCACTTATTTTTCTATTTTTCTAAATATTCCAAAACGGAGAAATATTGCCTTAAAAATTGTTTTGGAGTCGGTTTACTTACCGTACCACATACCTATTCCTTTTCGGAGTCTGAAATGGGCTGGAAAGTGTCCCTTATGTATTCCTACGGGGTTACGATTTCAATAATATTGGTTTCAACATTTATGGGATTACCTGAGATATAATGTTTGATCCTTTGACTGTTTACCACCTTCGGATTTGTGCCTTCGAAGTTATTGATTTTTATGGCACCGGAATGATAGACCTCCTAGATAACGTAGGGACCTTCCCATTTAGAGAGAAGTTTTCCTGCAAAAAATCTTAAACGAGAGTTGTATAGCAATACATAATCACCTACATTGAACTCACGCTTTTGTATCCTTTTGTCATGCCATCTTTTAACTTTTTCTTTAAACAACTTGGCATTTTCATAAGCTTGGGTTCTCCATTCATCAAGTGAGCTAATATCAAATAACCTCTTCTCACCGGCAAGTTTGAAATCATAGTTGAGCTCTTTAATAACCCAATATGCCTTATGTTCTAGTTCGAGAGGTAAGTGACATGCTTTTCCATAAACCATTTTATACGGAGACATACCCATAGGATTCTTATATGCAGTTCTATAGGCCCATAATGCATTGTCCAGTTTCTTAGACCAATTCTTCCTAGACCTATTAACAGTCTTTTGCAAAATTAATTTGAGCTCTCTATTGCTCAATTCTACTTGACCACTAGACTGCGGATGATAAGGAGATGCGATTCTATGATTGACATCATACTTAGCATGCATCTTACGAAAAGCACCATGAATAAAGTGTGAACCACCATCAGTCATTAAATATCTAGGGACTCCAAACCTCGGAAAAATAACTTCCTTAAGCATTTTAATAGAGGTGTTATGATCAGCACTACTAGTTGGAATAGCTTCTACCCACTTAGTAACGTAATCAACAGCAACTAAAATATGTGTATATCCATTAGAGGCAGGAAAAGGTCCCATGTAATCAAAGCCCCAAACATCAAATGGTTCAATAACAAGTGAATAATTCATAGGCATTTCTTGACGTCTACTAATATTACCAATTCTTTGACATTCATCGCAAGATAAAACAAACTTATGGGCATCCTTGAAGAGAGTAGGCCAATAAAAACCAGATTGCAATACCTTATGTGTAGTTCTATCTCCAGCGTGGTGTCCTCCATAAGCTTCAGAGTGACACTTGCGTAGGATCTGTTCCTGTTCATGCTCAGGTACACAACGTCTAATAACACCATCTGCTCCTTCTTTATAAAGATGTGGGTCATCCCAAAAGTAATGTCGCAAATCATAGAAAAACTTTTTCTTTTGTTGGTATGTGAAGCTAGGTGGTATAAATTTAGCAACAATATAATTAGCATAATCATCATACCATGGAGTGCTACGAGAAGTGCTTATGACATTTAATTGTTCATCAGGAAAGCTATCATCAATAGGTAGTGGGTCATCAAGAACATTCTCTAACCTAGATAAGTTGTCTGCAACGGGGTTCTCAGCTCCTTTTCTGTCAACAATATGCAAGTCAAATTCTTGTAGCAAGAGAACGCATCTAATAAGTCTAGGTTTTGCATCTTTATTTTCCATAAGATATTTAATAGCAGCATGATCATTGTGAATAGTTACTTTAGAATCTATAGGGTCTGAATTTATCACAAGCAAATACAACTACTAAAAGTTCCTTTTCAGTAGTACCATAATTTCTTTGAGCATTGTCTAGAGTCTTACTAGGATAATGGATAACATTTAATTTCTTATCAACTCTTTGCCCTAGAACAACACCTACAGCGTAATCACTAGCATCACACGTAATTTCAAAGGGTAAATTCCAATCACGTGGCTGAACAACAGGTGCAGAGACTAATGCTTTCTTAACTATTTCAAATGCTTCTACACAATCATCATCAAAGACAAATGGTACATCTTTTTGCAGTAAATTAGTCAGAGGCCGAGAAATTTTTGAGAAGTCCTTAATGAACCTCCTACAAAATCCAGCGTGACCAAGGAAACTTCTTATACCTTTGATGTCCTTGGGACATGTCATCTTTTCAATAGCATCAACCTTGGCTTTATCAACTTCAATACCTCTTTCAGAAACTTTGTGCCCCAAGACAATACCTTCATTAACCATAAAGTGGCACTTTTCCCAATTCAAGACAAAATTAGTTTCTTCACATCTCTGCAAAACTCGAGCAAGATTGCTCAAGCAATCATCAAAAGAGGAACCATAGACAGAAAAGTCATCCATGAAAACCTCACAAGTATTTTCACAAAAGTCAGAGAATATAGCCATCATGCATCTTTGAAAGGTAGCAGGTGCATTGCATAAACCGAAAGGCATACGTCTATAGGCAAAAGTACCAAAAGGGCACGTAAAAGTAGTCTTCGATTGATCTCTAGCCGACACAGGTATTTGAGAGAAACCAGAATAACCATCTAGAAAGCAATAATGTGTATGTTTGCATAATCTTTCTAGCATTTGATCAATAAAAGGTAAGGGGTAATGATCTTTCTTAGTATCCTTATTTAATTTGCGGAAATCAATTACCATCCTATAACCTGTGATATTCTTTGCGGAATCAATTCATCTTTATCATTAGGGACAACAGTAATACCTACCTTCTTAGGGACACAATGGACAGGACTTACCACTGACTATCAGCGATGGGATAAATTATACCTACCTCCAGGAGATTGAGTATTTCTTTTCTTACCACTTCTTTCATTTTAGGATTCAAACGTCGTTGAGGATCACGAACTGGTTTGGCATCCGCTTCCAAATTTATTTTATGTTGACATAGAGTGGGACTGATGCCCTTAAGATCATCAAGAGTATATCCAATAGCAGCACGGTGCTTCTTCAGAGTTTTCAATAATCTTTCTTCTTCATGCTCTGAAAGGTTAGCACTAATAATGACAGGATATATTTTCTTTTCATCAAGATAAGCATATTTAAGATTATCAGGCAACGGTTTAAGCTCAAACACAGGATCACCCTTGGGTGGAGGAGGATCCCCTAGGATTTCAACAGGCAAATTGTGTTGCAGAATAGGTTCTTGTTTAAAGAATACTTCATCTATTTCCCTTCTTTCATTGATGAACATATCATTTTCATAGTCTAGCAAATAGTGTTCTAAAGGATCACTAGGAGGTACGGCAATAGAAGCAAGACCAATGATTTCATCCTTACTAGGCAATTCTTCCTCACGATGTTGTTTACTAAATTTAGAGAAATTAAACTCATGAACCATATCATCCAAGCCGATAGTAACAACATTCTTTTGGCAGTCTATCTTGGCATTAACAGTATTCAAGAAGGGTCTACCAAATATAATGGGACAAAAGCTCTCTTGTGGAGAACCAAGAACAAGAAAATCACCGGGATATTTGGTTTTTCCACACAAGACTTCAACATCTCTAACAATTCCCATTGCAGATATAGTATCTCTATTGGCGAGTTTAATTGTAACATCAATATATTCTAACTCAGCAGGTGCAATATCGTGCATAATTTCTTCATACAAGGTAATAGGTATAACACTAACACTAGCACCCATATCATATAAGCCATGATAACAATGACCTCCTATTTTAATAGAAATAACAGGCACGCCTACCACAGGTCTATGTTTATCTCTAGCACAAGGTTTAGCAATTCTAGCAGTTTCACCACAGAATTGAATAACACGCCCATCAATATTATCAGACAAGAGATCTTTAACAATAGCAATATTAGGTTCTACTTTAACTTCCTCAGGAGGTGTATAAGTTCTAATATTGCTTTTACGAACAACAGTTGAAGCTTTAGCATGATCCTTCATTCTGACAGGGAAAGGTGGTTTCTCAACATAAGAAGTGGGAACAATAGGATCATTATAAGTGACAGTCTTTTCTTCAACTTTAATAGGTGCAGCTACTTTTACTTCTATGGGAGGATGATATTTAAACCACTTCTCCTTGGGGAGATCAACATAGGTAGCAAAAGATTCACAGAAAGAAGCTACTATCTCAGAGTCAACTCCATATTTAGTGCTAAACTTACGGAAAATATCGGTATCCATAAAAGATTTAACACAATCAAACTTAGGTGTCTTACCTGACTCCTTACCTTCGTCGAGGTCCCAATCTTCAGAGTTGCATTTAATTCTATCCAATAAATTCCATTTAAATTCAATAGTCTTCATCATAAAAGAGCCAGCACAAGAAGTATCGAGCATGGTGCGATTGTTATCAGAAAGTCGAGCATAAAAACTTTGCATAATTACTTCTCTTGGAAGCTCATGATTGGGGCATGGATATAACATTGATTTAAGCCTCCCCCAAGCTTGAGCGATGCTTTCTCCTTCGCGAGGCCAAAAATCATATATATAATTGCGATCACGGTGAACAAGATGCATAGGGTAATACTTTTGATGAAATTCCAATTTCAATCTTTTATAGTTCCATGACCTCATATCATCACATAGCCTATACCATGTCAATGCGTCTCCCTTCAAAGATAAAGGGAAGGCCTTCTTCTTAAAAACATCATCGGGTATACCTGCAAGCTTAAATAGTCCACAAACTTCATCCACATAGAGTAGATGTTCATCAGGATGCTTTGTTCCATCTCCTGTAAAAGTGTTAGCTAGCAGTTTTTCCATCATACCTGAAGGAATTTCAAAAGGAGTTTCATTTTTAATAGGTTCAGTAGGTTCAGTAGGTTGGGGAGCAACTCTTTGCTCTACTGGACGGGGTGAAGATACCCCGAACAAGCCCCTCAAAGAATTACTTTCCATAGTAACAAGTGACAGAAAATTTCAGCACACTAAATAATTTTTTCCTTACCAAATTCCACCTACCAAAGGCGCTACACTCCCCGGCAACGGCGCCAGAAAAGAGTCTTGATGACCCACAAGTATATGGGATCTATCGTAGTCCTTTTGATAAGTAAGAGTGTCGAACCCAACGAGGAGCAGAAGGAAATGATAAGCAGTTTTCAGCAAGGTATTCTCTGCAAGTACTCAAATAAGTGGTAAGAGATAGTTTTGTGATAAGATAAATTGTAATGAGCAACAAGTAACAAAAGTAAATAAAGTGCAGCAAGGTGGCCCAATCCTTTTTGTAGCAAAGGACAAGCCTGGACAAACTCTTATAATAGGAAAAGTGCTCCCGAGGACATATGGGAATATTGTCAAGCTAGTTTTCATCACGCTCATATGATTCGCGTTCGGTACTTTGATAATTTGATATGTGGGTGGACCGGTGCTTGGGTGCTGTTCTTACTTGAACAAGCATCCCACTTATGATTAATCTCTATTGCAAGCATCCGCAACTACAACAAAAGTATTAAGGTAAACCTAACCATAGCATGAAACATATGGATCCAAATCAGCCCCTTACGAAGCAACGCATAAACTAGGGTTTAAGCTTCTGTCACTCTAGCAACCCATCGTCTACTTATTACTTCCCAATGCCTTCCTCTAGGCCCAAATAATGGTGAAGTGTTATGTAGTCGATGTTCACATAACACCACTAGAGGCTAGACAAAATACATCTCATCAAAATATCGAACGAATACCAAATTCACATGACTACTAATAGCAAGACTTCTCCCTTGTCCTCCGGAAAAAACGTAATTACTCACAAAGCATACTCATGTTAATAATCAGAGGGGTAATAATATGCATAAAGGATCTGAACATATGATCTTCCACCAAATAAACCGACTATCATCAACTACAAGGAGTAATCAACACTACTAGCAACCTACTAGCACCAATCCCGGACTTGGAGACAAGAATTGATACAAGAGATGAACTAGGGTTTGGAGATGAGATGGTGCTGGTGAAGATGTTGATGGAGATTGCCCTCTCCCGATGAGAGGAGCGTTGGTGATGACGATGGTGATGATTTCCCCCTCCCAGAGGGAAGTGTCCCCGGCAGAACAGCTCTGCCGGAGCCCTAGATTGGTTCCTCCAAGGTTCCGCCTCGTGGCGGCGGAGTCTCGTCCCGAAAGGTTGCCCTTTATTTTTTTCTCATCGAAAGACTTCATATAGGAAAAGATGGGCGTCGGAGAGCCACCAGGGGGCCCACAAGGTAGGGGGGCGCCCCAGGGGGGGCGCGCCCCCCACCCTCGTGAGCAGGGTGTGGCCCCCCTGGCCTTCATCTTTGGCGACGATTTTTCTTTATTTATTTTAAGATATTCTGTGGAGTTTCAGGACTTTTGTAGTTGCGCAGAATAGGTATCCAATATTTGCTCCTTTTCCAGCCCAGAATTCCAGCTGTCGGCATTCTCCCTCTTCATGTAAACCTTGTAAAATAAGAGAGAATAGCCATAAGTATTGTGACATAACGTGAAATAACAGCCCATAATGCAATAAATATTGATATAAAAGCATGATGCAAAATGGACGTATCACTTGGCGGCGGCTCCGTGTCGTAAAACGCGATGAAACTTTCTCTTTGATTTTTTTCTCCCCGAACGTGAATATATGGAGTTGGAGTTGAGGTCAGTGGAGGTCCAGGGGGCCCACGAGATAGGAGGGCGCGCCCTATAGGGGGGCGCCCCCCTGTCTCGTGGACAGGCCGTGGGCCCCCTGGTGTATTTCTTTCGCCCAGAAATTCTTATTAATTCCAAAAAGTGCCTCCGTGGATTTTCAGGACATCCCGAGAACTTTTCTTTTCTACACATAAAACAACATCATGGCGGTTCTGCTGAAAATAGCGTCAGTCCGGGTTAGTTTCATTCAAATCATGCAAGTTAGTGTCCAAAACTAGGGCAAAAGTGTTTGGAAAAGTAGATACGTTGGAGACGTATCGGTTAGCAGCCACATATAACAATAAAGGCTCCTTATCAATGGGAGCAGCAAGAACCGGCGGCTCAGCCAGCTGTCATTTCAAATCCTCAAAGGCAGCATTAGCGGCATCACTCCAAACGAAGTCATCTGTCTTTTTCATCATTTGATACAGTGGTATGGCCTTCTCACCTAACCGGCTTATGAATCGGCTTAAAGCAGCGATACGACCCACCAAACGCTGAACATCATTGATACACGCTGGCTTAGCCAGACAGGTGATTGCCTTGATCTTCTCCGGGTTAGCCTTGATGCCCCTGTTAGAAACCGGAAAACCCAAAAGCTTGCCTGCGGGCACACCAAAAACGCATTTGGCCGGGTTAAGCATCATCTTGTAGACCCGGAGATTATCAAAGGTCTCTTTCAGATCGTCTATCAAGGTCTCCTTCTCTCGGGATTTCACCACGATGTCGTCCACATAAGCATGAACATTGCGCCCAATTTGATTATGAAGACAATTCTGTACACACCGCTGGTAAGTCGCCTGGGCACTCTTGAGCCCGAAAGGCATAGATACATAGCAGAAGGCTCCAAATGGAGTGATGAATGTCGTCTTCTCCTGGTCCTTAACTGCCAACTTGATCTGATGATAACCAAAGTAAGCATCCAAAAAGCTCAAACTCTCACAACCCGCCGTAGCATCAATGATTTGATCAATACGAGGGAGAGCAAAGGGGTCAGCCGGACAAGCCCTGTTTAGGTCTGTGTAATCTACACACATACGCCAAGTGTTGTTTTTCTTAAGCACCAGCACCGGTTTAGCTAACCACTCTGGATGGAAAACTTCAATGATGAACCCAGCCGCCAAGAGCCGGGCTACTTCCTCACCAATGGCTTTATGCCTCTCCTCATTGAACCGTCGAAGAAATTGCTTGACCGGCTTAAACTTTGGATAAATATTAAGAGTGTGCTCAGCGAGTTCTCTCGGTACACCTGGCATGTCAGAAGGTTTCCATGCAAAGATGTCCCGGTTCTCAGGGATGAACTTGATGAGCGCGCTTTCCTATTTGGGATACAAATTCGCACTGATACTGAACTGCTTAGATGAGTCGCCTGGAACAAATTCAACAAGCTTAGTATCATCGGCCGACTTAAACTTCATGACCGGCTCATGCTCTGTGGTTGGCTTTTTCAAAGACGTCATATCTGCCGGGTCAACATTATCTTTGTAGAATTTTAACTCTTCTGTTGCACAGACCGACTCAGCATAAGCCGCACCACCTTCCTCGCATTCCAAGGCTATCTTCCGGCTCCCATGCACTGTGATGGTACCCTTATGACCCGGCATCTTGCGCTGTAGATACACATAACACGGCTGTGCCATGAACTTGGCGTAAGCCGGCCGCCCGAACAGAGCATGATACGGGCTTCTGATCTTGACCACCTCAAAAGTCAATTTCTCGGCCCTGGAGTCATATTCATCCCCAAAGGCTACCTCTAGTTTGATCTTACCAACTGGATACGCCGACTTACCAGGCACCACGCCGTGGAAAACAGTGTTGGACTGCTTAAGGCTTTTATCGGTTAACCCCATGTGACGGAATGTCTCATAATAGAGAATGTTGATGCTGCTGCCTCCATCCATGAGTACTTTAGTGAATTTATATCCCCCAACCTGAGGGGCCACCACCAAGGCCAGATGACCCAGATTATCAACCCGAGGAGGGTGATCTTCCCTACTCCATAGAATAGGCTGTTCAGACCATCTCAAATAACGAGGAACTGCCGGCTCAACAGCATTCACAGCCCTCTTATGAAGCTTCTGGTCTCGTTTGCACAAGCTGGTGGTGAACACATGATATTGTCCACTATTCAGCTGCTTTGGATGGCTCTGGTACCCACCCTGTTGCTGTTGCTGCTGCTGCTGACCACCCTGGCCGGATTGCTGGTTAAAACCACCTTGGTTACCTTGAGAATTTTGAAAATTGGAATTTGAACCACTGCCCGGGCCATGAAAACCGCCACCCTGCCCATTATTACCGTCGAACATGTTGGAATTCTTGAAAGCCTTCATGACCGTACAGTCCTTCCATAGATGAGTAGCCGGCTTCTGCTGGGTGTCGTGCCTTGGATAGGGCTCATTCAGTAACTGCTGAAGCATGGGGCCTGACCCGCCAGACTGGGGAGGTGGTCTCCCTTTACGTTGTTGGTTATTGCCCTGCGCATTAGTGTTAGCCACAAACTCCAAACTACCATCAGCCTTACGTTTATTACCTCCTTGATTTGTCGAGTTATGCAGAGGGCCCTTGCCATTGCCATTCTTCTTTCCCTTCCCTGTCTTTTCATCTTCAGACTCGGGATCCTTGGTACTATCAGAGTCGGCATACTTGACCAGAGCTGCCATCAGCATACCCATATCGTTACAATCTTGCTTTAGCCTCCCTAGCTTCATCTTCAGAGGTAAAAACGGCAATTTTTCTTCAACATGAGTACTGCAGAGCCGGCATCCATCTTATCAGACTCGGCGCACCCAATGGGTTGTGGACTCGCCCTCCTCCTGCTTGCAACTAGTCAAATCCACAATTGACATGGGTTGCTTGCATGTATCCTTGAAGGTCTGAATGGACCGGGCTTTTAACTCCGCCCATGAACTGATTGAATTAGGCGGCAGGCTTTTCAACCAGGTGCAGGCAGTCCCATCCAACTTCATGGTGAAATCCTTGGCCATCGTAGCATCACTAACCTCTAGTAATTACATAGCCATCTCGTAACTTTCGATCCATGCCCCTGGTTGTAAGTCGGCCGTACAATTAGGCACCTTCCTAGGTCCCTTGAAATCCTTGGGCAAATGCTCGTTACGTAGAGCCGGCACCAGACAGGGGACACCTCCGATCCTGGTGGCCACACCTGCCTCGATAGAAGTCGTCGGATAAACTGGATAAGGTTGATAAGCCGTCAGCTGAGACACCTGCTCAGCCGCCCGCTCAGCCTCTTGACGTATTCTGTCTTGATCCACCAAGTTAAAGGCTCCATTGTGCGCCGGGTCAAGCCCGCCTGGCTGGTTATGACGCCGGACGTTGCTTGAAATGACCGCTGAATCCATGTGCCTGCTATAACTCGGGCTTCGGCTCAGACGAGGGGTTGAATGAATCATGTCCCGGCTATATGAGTATGCCTCCTGCTATGCTAAGGCCGTTCGTAGAAGTTCTCTGACCCAGCGGGTTTCAACTGCTGCCGGAGAGTCGCTGTCCATCGGGAGAGCCGCCAGTCGTGCTGCCGCCGCGATCATGTTCTCCAACGAGTTAAAATAATGACCTGGTGGCATTGGTACACATTGGGGTGGAGCAGTATTCATACGGGGGGCCCATCACCTGTGGCTGAACCGGCGTCCCAACCCCGGGTGTCACAATATGATCTGTCTCCGGCGGGTTACTAGGCCCTGCACCGGGTGTATGGAAGAGGTTTCGAGGATCATAAACCGGATGGAGCCGAGACTGAGTCTTCTGATATCTTCTCCGCATGACCTTGTTAGACGCGTTCTGATCCTGCATGAGCCGAAAAGCCTGCGCCTGAATCCGCTGAGCCTGAGCATCCAGAGCCGCCCGCTCTGCGGTCATCCTGACATCTTCTGCTGCCAGGTCCTCCTTCGCCTGCACTATGTCCAGCTTTAACTGTGCCACTTCCGCATCGTGTTGAGCTTGATCCGTCGGGTTGACCACGGCGGTTAACAGAGAGGTCATCTTGTCCGTAAGATGCAACAGCACCTGAGCCGGCAAGTGCACAGGGCCTCCTGCACCGGCTGCTGCTGACCCGGAGGTTATTGCTACCGCAGTTGTGGAGTCTTGAATAGGCTGCACGTCGGCCATGAAGATTCCGACCATGCTCGGCAGCTCAAGGAAATCCGAAATATTGCTGCCATCGGAATAGCCCCTAAGCCCATCGTCTTGCAGTTGATACAATGACTCTGTTCCGCCTGTGGATGACTCACCATCAGAATAGACGGTTGTCTCACCGCCAGATGCAGATCCTTCAGAGAACCCTCTGTGGATGCATCCCACGAAGGCACACTCAACACGATGTAGATGTCCGGCTTAGGGCCCGTCGCGCTGATCTTGCCGATGAAGATGTAGATTCCGCCGAAGGGGACGCGATACCCGTACCCAATTGAGTCGACGTCGGGGCCTCAGCCTGCATCGTCGATGTAGAGCCTGCCGCGACGACTCTTGGTCATCCGGCCCACAGCGTATCCCTTGAGCCCTTCGAAGCTACCCTTCAAGAACTCAAATCCACCGTGCGCTGGCCCCCACAGTGGGCGCAACAGTCGTGGAATTGTCACGGCAGATGTCCTAGTGAAAGGACTTAGTCGTGGAGCCATCGCAACTAGGAAGCTTAAAGGGGTTAATCGGGACAAAGGACACGAGGTTTATACCGGTTCGGCCCCTTACAGTGAAGGTTAAAGCCTACGATACAGTTTTGAGTGGGATTGCTTATGTCTCGATAACCAGGGAGCGAATCGCTTGACCTAGCTCTCGAGTTGATATTACTTGTCCGAAACCGCCACTGGGTCGTCCCTTTATATACAGAGGTCGACGCCCAGCGGTTTACAGAGTCCTGGCCGGTTCATAAACATTGTCCGGCTCGGTCTCTTAACTATTCTTGCCTTACAATACAAGTCATGCACATATGGCGGTTTATCACTATGGGCCTTAAGTCGCCTCTGGGCTTTGGGCCCTTAACTGAACCGCCATCTCTATCCTGGGTCTTGGGCTTCAAGAATATTTGTAAGTATAACCCGGCCCCACCCGGGAGGGTCATACCAATAGTTATATCCCCAACAGGACCATAGAACTGAGTGATAGTCCAAGAAACGGGCGAGAATCGGCCCAAACTGCGAGTCTTGACGACCAACACGTAAGCACGCCGTGGGTTCGATAACCATGGAAATCGCTTTGGGACCCCAAAACAGTGAGTAATAGTCCAAGAAACGGGTCAGAATCGACAAAAACCGTGAGTGTTGATGACCAACACGTAAACGCACCCCGAGGTTCGTCAATCGTGGAAATCACTCTAGGACCCCAAAACAGTGAGTAATTGTCCACGAAGCGGGCCGGAATCAGCCAAAACTGAGAGTGTTGATGACCGACACATAAGCGCACCTTGGGGTTCAACAACTATGGAAATCGCTTCGGGACCCCAAAATGGTGAGTAATAGTCCACGAAGCGGGTCAGAATTGGCCAAAACTGTGAGTGTTGACGACGGACACGTAAACGCACCCTAATGATCGTCAATCGTGGAAATCGCTCTGGGACCCAAAAACGGTGAGTAATAGTCCATGAAACAGACAAGAATTGGCCCAAATTGTTTGTGATGGTGACCGACACGTAAACGCCCCCCCCCTCCCCCCGAGGTTCGTCAATCGTGGAAATCACTTCGGGACCATAGAACTGAGTAATAGTCCAAGAAATGGGCAAGAATCGTCCCAAACTGCGAGTTTTGATGACCAACACGTAAGCACACCTTGGGGTTCGACAACCATGGAAATCGCTTTGGGACCCCAAAACGGTGAGTAATAGTCCATGAAACGGGTCAGAATCGACAAAAACCGTGAGTGTTGATGACCGACACGTAAACGCACCCCGTGGTTCGTCAATCGTCGAAATCACTCTGGGGCCCCAAAACAGTGAGTAATTGTCCATGAAGCGGGCCAGAATCGGCCAAAACTGAGAGTGTTGATGACCGACACATAAGCGCACCTTGTGGTTCAACAACTATGGAAATCGCTTCGGGACCCCAAAATGGTGAGTAATAGTCCACGAAGCGGGTCAGAATTGGCCAAAACTGTGAGTGTTGACGACGGACACGTAAACGCACCCTAGGGATCGTCAATCATGGAAATCGCTCTGGGACCCCAAAAGGGTGAGTAATAGTCCACAAAAAAGACCAGAATTAGCCCAAACGGTGAGTGTTGATGACCGACACGTCAACGCACCCGGGGGTTCATCAATCGTTGAAATCACTTCAGGACCACAAAACTGAGTAACTGTCCAAGAAAGGGTCCAGAATAGGCCCAAACTACGAGTCTTGACGACCAACACGTAAGCACACCTTGCGGTTCAACAACCATGGAAATCGCTTTGGGACCCCAAAACGGTGAGTAATAGTCCACGAAACGGGTCAGAATCAACAACACTTAAACGCACCCCGGGGTTCATCAATCGTGGTAATCACTCTGGGGCCCCAAAACAGTGAGTAATAGTCCACTAAACGGGCAAAAATCGGCCAAAATCGGCCAAAAATCGACCAACACGTAAGCCCACCTTGGGGTTCAACAACTATGGAAATCGCTTCAGGACCCCCAAACAGTGAGTAATAAGTCCACGAAGCGGGTCAGAATTGGCCAAAACTGTGAGTGTTGACGACGGACACATAAATGCACCCTAGGGATCGTCAATCATGGAAATCGCTCTGGGACTCCAAAATGGGGAGTAATAGTCCACGAAACAGACAAGAATTGGCCCAAATTCCGAGTGTTGATGACCACACGTAAATGCACCCCGGGGTTCGTCAATCGTGGAAATCACTTCGGGACCACAGAACTGAGTAATACTCCAGGAAACGAGCGAGAATCGGCCCAAACTGCGAGTCTTGACGACCAACACGTAGGCACACCTCGGGGTTCGACAACCATGGAAATCGTTTTGCGACCCCAAAACGGTGATTAATAGTCCATGAAACGGGTCAGAAACCACTAAAACCGCGAGTGTAGATGACCAATACGTAAACGCACCCCGGCACCCCGGGGACCCCAAAATAGTGAGTAATAGTCCACGAAACGGGCCAGAATCGGCCAAAACCGAGAGTGTTGATGACCGACACGTAAGCGCACCTTGGGGTTCAACAACTATGGAAATGGCTTTGGGACCCCAAAACGGTGAGCGATAGTCCACGAAGCGGGTCAGAATTGGCCAAAACTATGAGTGTTGACGACAGACACGAATACGCACACTAGGGTTCGTCAATCGTGGAAATCACTCCGGGATCCCAAAACAGTGAGTGAGGGAGTCCTGGATTAGGGGGTGTCCGGATAGCCAAACTATCATCATCGGCCGGACTCCAAGACTATGAAGATACAAGATTGAAGACTTCGTCCCGTGTCCGGATGGGACTTTCCTTGGCGTGGAAGGAAAGCTTGGCAATACGAATATGTAGATCTCCTACCATTGTAACCATCTCTGTGTAACCCTAGCCCTCTCTGGTGTCTATATAAACCGGAGGGTTTTAGTCCATAGGACGAACAACAATCATACCATAGGCTAGCTTATAGGGTTTAGCCTCCTTGATCTCGTGGTATATCCACTCTTTACTACCCATATCATCAATATCGATCAAGCTGGAGTAGGGTTTTACCTCCATCGAAAGGGCCCGAACCTGGGTAAAAACATCGTGTCCCCTGTCTCCTGTTACCATCCGCCTAGACGCACAGTTCGGGTCCCCCTACCCGAGATCCGTCGGTTTTGACACCGACATTGGTGCTTTCATTGAGAGTTCCTCTGTGTCGTCACCGATAGTCTTGATGGCTCCTTTGATCATCGACCACAACGCGATCCAGGGTGAGACTTTTCTCCGTGGATAGATTTTCGTATTCGGTGGCTTTGTACTGCAGGCCAATTTGCTTGGCCATCTGGAGCAGATCGAAAGTTACGCCCCTGGCCGTTAGGTCAGATTTGGAAGTCTAAACTTCACGGCTGACATCCGCGGAGACTTGATCTTCGATGGATTCGAGCCACAGCCGAGCGTGCCGCATTGTCACGATGAGCACGATTTAGCTCTGCTGCCAGATAGTGTCCTGGAGGCCGCACACGAGTCCGCTCCGATCCTCAATTTGGAGCCGGCTACCCAGATCGAGGACGGGTGGCTAGACACCGCCTCGGGGGCTGCTACCCCTACAGCGATGGAGCCGAATACTGACCTTGTCCCTTGTGACGCTCGTGACTCCGAGGTGCCGGACTCCTCGCCGGACTCCGAACCTCCCGCGCCCCCTCCAATCAAATCCGATTGGGCGCCGATCATGGAGTTCACCGCTGCGGACATCTTTCAACACTCACCTTTTGGTGACGACCTGAATTCGCTAAAGTATCTCTCGTTATCAGGAGAGCCCTGGCCGAACTGCGGTCAGGACGGTTGGGATGCGGACGACAAAGAAATTCAAAACCCACCCACCACCCACTTTGTAGCCACTGTCGACGATCTAACCGACATGCTAGACTCCGACTCCGAAGACATCGACGGTATGGACAACGATGCCGGAGACGACCAAGAACCAGCGCCTACTGGGCACTGGAAGACCACCTCGTCATATGACATATACATGGTGGACATCTTAAAGGATGGGAATGGCGAAGAAGCAGCGGAGGAAGACTCCTCCAAGAAATAGCCCAAGCGCCGGCGTCAGCGGCACCGCTCTAAATCCCGCCACGGCAAGAACGGAGATTCCGGCACCGGAGATAATAACACCCTAGAGAGTGCCGAAGACAACCCCCTCCAGCAAGATTCAGCACAGGAGGACGGAGAAGCCAGCCCTCATCAGAGAGCGGCAGATGAAGAGGTAGAGGATGATAATTACATACCTCCCTCCGGAGATGAGGCAAGCCTCGACGACGACGAATTCGTCGTGCCTGAGGATCCCGTCGAACCAAAGCGTTTTAAACGCAGGCTTATGGCCACGGCAAACAGCCTAAAGAAAAAGCAGCAACAGCTTAGAGCTGATCAAGATCTGCTAGCCGACAGATGGACTGAAGTCCTCACGGCCGAAGAGCATGAACTCGAACGCCCCTCCAAAAGCTACCCCAAATGCAAGCTGCTCCCCCGATTAGAGGAGGCATATAAACCTGCATCACCAGCGCACAATACGGCAGACCGACCACCTCGTGGCCGCGACAGAGAGGCCTCTAGGCCATCCACTAGAATCGTACCCCGGCACCGCTCGTAAAGTACGAAGCCACGGGGGAATGCCTCGGACTTGCGAGATATATTGGAGGATAAGGCAAGACAATCTAGATCGATCTACGGATCGTGTGGGCGCCCCACGATGCGCGACGACTACCGTCGCGCCGGATACAGCAACTCCGGCCGGGCCGAACACAGTAGACAAAGCTCGCTTGAGCTATGTCGTGATATAGCCCAGTATAGAGGCGCCGCACACCCACTATGCTTCACAGATGAAGTAATGGATCATAAAATCCCCGAAGGGTTTAAACCCGTGAACATTGAATCCTACGATGGCACAACAGACCCCGCGGTTTGGATCGAAGACTAACTCCTTCATATCCACATGGCCCGCGGTGACGATCTTCACGCCATCAAATATCTCCCACTCAAACTTAAAGGACCAGCTCGGCATTGGCTTAACAGCTTGCCAGCAGAATCAATTGGGTGTTGGGAGGACCTGGAAGCCGCATTTCTTAACAACTTCCAGGGCACATATGTGCGACCACTAGACGCCGATGACCTAAGCCACATAATTCAGTAGCCAGACGAATCGGCCAGACAATTCTGGACACGGTTCTTAACAAAGAAAAATCAAATCGCCGACTGTCCGGATGCAGAGGCCCTCGCAGCCTTCAAACATAACATCTATGACGAGTGGCTTGCCCGACACCTAGGACAGGAAAAGCTGAAATCCATGGCAGCCCTCACATCACTCATGACCCGCTTTTGCGCGGGAGAGGACAGCTGGCTAGCCCGCAGTAACAACCTCAGTAAAAGTTCTGGCAGTCCGAATACCAAGGAGCGCAATGGCAGGTCGCGTCGCAACAAGAACAAACGCCGCGTTAACGGCGATAACACTGAGGATACGACAGTCAACGCCGGATTCAGAGGCTCCAAACCCGGTCAGCGGAAAAAGCCATTCAAAAGAACTACTTCGGGTCCGTCCAATTTGGACCGAATACTCGACCGCTCGTGCCAGATACATGGCACCCCTGAAAAGCCAGCTAATCACACCAACAGGGACTGTTGGGTATTCAAGCAGGCAGGCAAGCTAATTGCCAAAATCAATGACAAGGGGCTGCATAGCGATGACGAGGAAGAGACCCGGCCGCCGAACAATAGAGGACAGAAGGGTTTCCCCCCACAAGTGCGGACGGTGAACATGATATACGCAACTCACATACCCAAGAGGGAGCAGAAGCGTGCACTCAGGGACGTATACGCGATGGAGCCAGTCGCCCCGAAGTTCAACCCATGGTCCTCCTGCCCGATCACTTTTGATTGAAGGGACCACCCCACTAGTATCCGTCATGGTGGATTCGCCGCATTGGTTTTAGACCCAATCGTCGATGGATTTCACCTCACTAGAGTCCTGATGGACAGAGGCAGTAGTCTGAACCTGCTTTATCAGGATACAGTGCGCAAGATGGGCATAGACCCCTCAAGGATTAAACCAACAAAGACGACCTTCAAAGGCGTCATACCAGGTGTAGAGGCCAATTGTACAGGCTCAGTCACACTGGAAGTGGTCTTCGGATCCCCGGATAACTTCTGAAGTGAGGAGTTAATCTTCGACATAATTCCGTTCCGCAACGGCTATCATGCTCTACTCGGACGGACCGCGTTTGCAAAGTTCAACGCCATGCCGCACTACGCATACCTAAAGCTCAAGATGTCAGGCCCTCGAGGAGTCATCACGGTCAACGGAAACACTGAACGCTCCCTCCGAACGGAGGAACACACAGTGGCTCTCGTAGCAGAAGTACAGAGCAACCTCTTAAGGCAATTTTTGAGTCCGGCCGTTAAGCGACTGGACACGGCCAAACGCGCTAGGAGTAACCTACAACAAGACCACCTGGCACGTTCCAAGCACGCGTAGCAATGCGGCCCCAACCCCAGCCCTTGCAAAATTGCAAGACTGGTCCTTCGCGTACATCATTACGCTCTGGAGATACCATGGGCATAGGGGGAGGGGCACGACCACCACAGGCCCAGAATGCGGCCAAACGCGCTAGGAGTAACCTACAACAAGACCACCTGGCACGTTCCGAGCACGCGTAGCAATGCGGCCCCAACCCCAGCCCTTGCAAAATTGCAAGACTGGTCCTTCGCGTACATCATTACGCTCTGGAGATACCATGGGCATAGGGGGAGGAGCACGACCACCACAGGCCCAGAATGCGGCTTAACCGCACCAGGGGCTCCCAAGTGTGTCACTCCTTTTATTTTTTTATTTTTTCTTACCCACAGGACTCTGCTCACCAGAGGCCCTGTCCGGCAGTAGACCTGCCGAACTCACGATGCAACAGCCAGGGAAGGAGAAAGGCTACGACGAGTATCCAGATGAACAACATGCTACACCCGTCCAGGATACAGCACAACGGAGACACAGGCGCAGATGTGCAGCAGGGACCCGTTGCAAGGATTCTTTTCAGATTAAGACCCTACGTAAACCTTTCTTACTGTCTCTTGTTGATACACATCCCCCGGTTTCCTACCATAACCGATGAGGAGGCTGGCGTTTTGGCATCGGCCGCGTCAGAAATTTTCGCCCGTACCTGGACACTAGGGGCTTAGGGCATTGTTCTGCCCGTTATCATAAAGACCGAATACCTTAGGGAGTGTTCGGCGTCTCGAGTTAGGCCTTATATGCATCAGCTCCGAATCATGTCTTTGGTCAAATGTTGGGTTTCCCCGGCTCCTGTGTTTTGCTGCCTTACGTTCTGTATCATCGGCTAACGCGGCACCAGGAGAACTACTGCGATTGTGCCCCGGTTTGGCCGGGCGAGCACCTCAGTAGAGAAAGCCGAAATTTGACTGTCATGATATAGCGAGAGACTGGTCAACCACTCGATCGACTACCGGAATGTCTAGAATTCCCCCGCTTTGACGAAGGACCGTTTCCCGGTCAGGCACATACGCGCCCCGAATTCGGAGAACGTGGTGTCCCTAGTGTCTATATCGTAGCCCCACCTTCGAACTCCTATGGCTAAGTGAAAGTGATAAAGCATTATAGTCTGGTTGCCTAGTTTGCTACGCTACCACCTCCTTCACAGGACCAAGACGTTGGATTAAGTGTGAAAATACACTATTTTGCAAACACCCCCGCACCATGTGCGTGGGGGCTAAAGCCGAAGACTGCCATCTTTCAGGTTATATACACGTATACATTAACGGCCGCACAGGAGATATTTCAATACTTGAACGCACAAGTATAAAAAGTACTTATATTATGAATATCGTTTTACAAATCATACATGTCATTTGAACATAACATTTTTCGAGCACTGCGACTCTATTAAACGAGCTCCCTACAGGACTTCCCCAAAATAGTGCTTGGCGGGTAACCGGCTCTTGTCCGAACCCCGGGATGCAACGTTGGTGGCATCCATCTCCGCCCAGTATGTCTTAACACGGGCGAGAGCCATCCGTGCACCCTCTATGCATGTCGATCGCTTCATCGCCTTGATATGCGGCACCGCCCCAAGGAATTGCTGTAATAAGCCAAAATAACTCTTCGGCTTGGGCCTATCCGGCCATAGATGAGCCACCACATCCGTCATGGCAAATCCGGACAATCTATTCAGCTCAGCCCACTCAGCCAACCGATCGATCAACGGAAGTGAACGCTCCGGACTGTGGAATTGAGACCAAAAAAGCTCTTCCATCTTGTGATCCTTTTGGCTTCGGAAGTGCACAACCGCATCCGCCGCACTCGCCGCCAAATCCAGATAAGGATCCTCCGCACCCCACAGCTGGCCAAGCTGAGCATACTTCTGATCTGTGAACTTCCTATGCAGCAGAAAGGGCTTTCCAGCCGCAATGTCTCCGGCCTGACGCAGCTCCTCCTTTATAGCCCTCATTGCAGAACGGGCATCCTTGGCTTCGGCGGTGGCCTTCTTCAGGTCCTCTTGCTCCGCTCGGCGTTCTTTTCCAAGAACCTCATAGCGGTCGGTAACATCCTTCAGCTTCACGGCCGTTCCGGCCATCTCCTCCCTGCTTCGGCAGTGAGCAGCCTTTTCGGCTTTTAGCTCTTCGGCTGCCTTCGAGGCAGCCGCATCACTCCTTCTGGCCTGCTCCTTGGCTCAAGCAAGCTCTGCCCGAAGGTCCTCCATAGCAGCGACACCATCTGCATTAAGCATACATGTTGTAAGGAATGGGCATCAGCTCCCTTACTAGGTGACCACGGAGAAACAACCTACCTTGTGACTCGTCAAGTCATTTATTGACCAGCGCGATGTCCGCATCCGCAACGTCGAGTTGCCGCTTTAGCTCGGCAACTCTATCAGTCCGGCTGGCCACCGGACGATCCGCCACCTGCATAGGAAAGGCGAGAATTAATAACTGAGATTATGATCCTCGGCACGCTGTCGCTTTCGACAACATACCGAGTCTCAGGGGCTACTATCTATACAGGGTGCACTCTATGTGCAAAACTGTCAAAAGGTATGTCATTTTTACGTACCTCAAACCCCGTCAGTAAACTTTTGACGGCATCATGCAACCCGCCCTCAGCGGATGAAATTCTTTCAATCACCGTACTCATTAATGTACGGTGATCTTCTGAGATAGACGCCCTCTCCAGCAGATCCTTCAGCTCCCCCGGCCGTACACCAGTTGGTGCCGAACTCTCCGGCCCTACCGGACTCGGGAATACCCTCCACGACGACACCTCAGGGTCGTCCGCCCCGCCTGACGGTGCGGCAGATGGAGGCGTCTCTCTCTCCATCCTCTCCGGATGAAGGTCCCCCGAAGACGAGCTCAGCTGAGAAGGACGGAGATCCGAACTACAAGGTAAAAACTTCGGTTATCCTCAGAAGCAAAAACAGGGATGTCCCTTATTACAAAACTCCCCTTTTTCTACTTACGGCTTGCTGGAGGGCTGATTCCTTAGGGGAGATAGTGCGGCCGGGGCTTCCCCTGGCGCAGGACCCTCTGGTGAAGATGTCTTCCCCCGCTTTGAGGCCTTAGCCTCCGGATCTTCGGAAGCGGTCCTCTTCTCCCCCTGGAAGGAGGGATTCTCGATCCCCCCTTTCTCGAAAGCCTCCTTAGTGGAGGCGGTAGTTTATCTGTTTTTCCCTTCGCCCTCCTCTGAAGGCGCAACCTCCAGCATCTTGACCAACACGGGATCCGCGCGGTCTCCGGGAGGGGGGCCGAACACCGTATCAGTTTTGCTTGCGCTATCCACTCCTGTTCAAAGGACAATTGGTTAAAATGCAAATCCAAGATATGCAAACAAACGATATGTCCGGACACAGGGCTACTTACTTGAGTATCCGGGTGATTGCAGCTTAAGCCGGCGTCCTCGGTCAATTCCGGACACACCTCTTGTGATCCGAAGAACAGTTTGTACATCTCCACGGGTGTCGTACCCATGAAGTGTTGGAGAGCTCGTGGCCCCTCTGGATTGAATTCCCACAGGCGAAGGGGCGACGCTTGCAGGGCAGAAGGCGTCGAATCAGCATAACCTGTGTCATCACGACCAGATTGATCTCCCTCTCTTGGAGGTCTCAAATCCGGCCCTGCAATAGGGGTACATCCTTGGACGCCCCCCAGTCAAGTCCTTTGTTGACCCAAGACGTCAGCCGTTGTGGAGGGCCAGAGCGAAAGACGGGCGGCGGCCTCTGCCTGCTGCCCCTGGGAGCGGTAATATAGAACCACTCCTGTTGCCACAAACCGAGCTCCTCCTGAAAAGAGCCCTCGGGCCATGGAGCATCGGCCCTCTTGCTTATAATCGCCCCGCCGCACTCTACCTGACGCCCCTCAATCATCTTCGGCTCCACGTTGAAGGTTTTGAGCCACAAACCGAAGTGAGGGGTGGTGCGGAGGAAGGCTTCGTAGACAATAATGAATGATGAGATATGGAGGATGGACTCTGGAGCCAAGTCATGGAATTCCAGCCCATAGTAAAACATGAGCCCTCTCACAAAAGGATCCATCGGGAAGCCTAAACCCCGACGGAGGTGAGACACGAACACGACGCTCTCGCCTGGCTCGGGAGTAGGAATGACTTGCCCTTGGGCAGGCAACCTATGCGAAATCTCGTAGGTTAAGTACCTGGCTTCTCTCAGCTTTAGCACGTCCTCTTCCGTGACGGAGGAGGGCATACACTGGCCCTGTAGGTCGGAGCCGGGCATTGTCGAAGGTCCGAAGCTCTCAAATCTGGAGCCCTGAGTGATGGAACTTGGGGCGAGGGGTAGATTCGATTGAGGATTGAAGAAAAGAAACGAGCCTTGGTCTCATTATAAAGAGGGAGAATACCAAGAGCCGTCCCCGTGACCGTTTGGAACTCGCCTTTGATGGAGGGGGCGTGGCAACGGGCGCGGTTGGGTTACCCACGTCCGTATTGATGGGAATCCCGGAATAAGGGGAACACGATCTCTGCTTCGACAAGACGTGCCAAGGAAACCGCTTCGCTAAACGCGCTGAGGTGGTATAATAACAACGATTCGAGTAAAGGCTTGGTAGTGGTGTGACGTCACGCCACAAAATACGTCAGCAGATTGAACTTGTGTGAATATTATTCTCTCTACGGTGGTACCTGGAATTTATTTTACAGAGTCAGACACTATCCAGGTGTTCACTATCTTCTATGAATTATTCGGAGGAGGAACCCGCCTTGCAATGCCGAAGACAATATGCGCGCCGGACTTGTCATCATTGAAGCCTGGTTCAGGGGCTACTGAGGGAGTCCTAGATTAGGGGTGTCCGGATAGCCGAACTATCATCATCGGCCGGACTCCAAGACTATGAAGATACAAGATTGAAGACTTCGTCCCGTGTCCGGATGGGACTTTCCTTGGCGTGGAAGGCAAGCTTGGCAATACGGATATGTAGATCTCCTACCATTGTAACCGACTCTGTGTAACCCTAGCCCTCTCCGGTGTCTATATAAACCGGAGGGTTTTAGTCCATAGGACGAACAACAATCATACCATAGGCTAGCTTCTAGGGTTTAGCGTCCTTGATCTCGTGGTAGATCCACTCTTGTACTACCCATATCATCAAGGGACAATTGCATTTTTACCCTTAGTTGGTTCCTACCCACGGGTTTTGCCCTTACTTTTCGAGCTTGCTCAGTTTTGCCCTTACTTTTTCCATCGAGGTCCCTCGAATGCCCTTTGACCGTTTGACCAAAACTTTGAAAAATCATAACTAATTCATACAAACTTAGAAAAATGCAAATAAGATATCAAAATGTTCAGATAAACATTACCTTTATGGGCATATCATTTGCATTCAGGACAAAAGCATCGTTTAAACTACCCGAGGTAATTAATGTTATTAACATTATTAAAAATAAATAGGTATAAACAATATTTTTTCCATGAATAAAAATTACATGCAAATGTAGGTGATGTTTTCTGAACATCATGATAACTTATTTGCAATTTTTGAGTTTGTATCAACTTGTTATGAATGTTCTAACGACTTTGACCATTATTTGGAAACTTCATAACAAGTTGATACGAACTCAGGAAAATGCAAATAAGGTATCAGAATGTTCAGAAAACATCACCTACATTTGCATATAATTTTTATTAATGAAAAAATATTGTTTATACCTATTTATTTTTAATAATGTTAATAACATTAATTACCTCGGGTAGTTTAAACGATGCTTTTGTCGTGAATGAAAATGATATGCCCATAAAGGTAATGTTTATATGAACATTTCGATATCTTATTTGCATTTTTCTGAGTTCGTATGAATTAGTTATGAATTTTCAAAGTTTTGGTCAAACGGTCAAAGGGCATTCGAGGGACCTCGATGGAAAAAGTAAGGGCAAATCTGAGCAAGCTCGAAAAGTAAGGGCAAAACCCGTGGGTAGGAACCAACTAGGGATAAAAATGCAATTGTCCCTATCATCAATATCAATCAAGCAGGAGTAGGGTTTTACCTCCATCAAGAGGGCCCGAACCTGGGTAAAAACATCGTGTCCCTTGTCTCCTGTTACCTTCCACCTAGACGCACAGTTCGGGACCCCCTACACGAGATCCGCCGGTTTTGACACCGACAGTGAGTAATAGTCCACAAAACGGGACAGAATCGGCCAAAACTGAGAGTGTTGATGACCGACACGTAAGCGCACTTTGGGGTTTAACAACTATGGAAATCGCTTCGGGACCCCAACACAGTGAGTAATAGTCCACGAAGCGGGTCAGAATTGGCCAAAACTATGAGTGTTGACGATGGACATGTAAACGCACCCTAGGGATCGTCAATCGTAGAAATCGCTCTGGGACCCAAAAACGGTGAGTAATAGTCTACGAAACAGACCAGAATTGGCGCAAATTGTGTGTGTTGGTGACCGACACGTAAACGCTCCCCGGGGTTCGTCAATCGTGGAAATCACTTCGGGACCATAGAAGTGAGTAATAGTCCAAGAAACGGGCAAGAATCGGCTCAAACTGCGAGTCTTGACGACCAACACGTAAGCACACCTTGGGGTTCGACAACCATGGAAATCTCTTTGGGACCCCAAAACGGTGAGTAATAGTCCACGAAACGGGTCAGAATCAACAAAAACCGTGAGTGTTGATGACAGACATGTAAACGCACCCCGTGGTTCGTCAATCGTCGAAATCACTCCAGGGCCCCAAAACAGTGAGTAATTGTCCACGAAGCGGGCCTGAATCGGTCAAAACTAAGAGTGTTAATGACCGACACGTAAGCGCACCTTCTGGTTCAACAACTATGGAAATCGCTTCGGGACCCCAAAATGGTGAGTAATAGTCCATGAAGCGGGTCCGAATTGGCCAAAACTGTGAGTGTTGACGACGGACACGCAAACACACCCTAGGGATCGTCAATCGTGGAAATCGCTCTCGGACCCCAAAACGGTGAGTAATAGTCCACGAAACAGACCAGAATTAGCCCAAATGGTGAGTGTTGATGACCGAGACGTCAACGCACCCCGGGGTTCGTCAATCATGGAAATCACTTTGGGGACCACAAAACTGAGTAATAGTCCAAAAAAGGGGCCAGAATAGGCCCAAACTGCGAGTCTTGACGACCAACACGTAAGCACAACTTGCGGTTTGACAACCATGGAAATCGCTTTGGGACCCCAAAACGGTGAGTAATAGTCCACGAAACGGGTCAGAATCGACAAAAACCGTGAGTGTTGATGACCGACACGTAAACGCACCCCGTGGTTCGTCAATCGTCGAAATCACTCCGGGGCCCCAAAACAGTGAGTAATTGTCCATGAAGCGGGCCAGAATCGGCCAAAACTGAGAGTGTTGATGACCGACACGTAAGCGCACCTTGTGGTTCAACAACTATGCAAATCGCTTCGGGACACCAAAATGGTGAGTAATAGTCCACGAAGCGGGTCAGAATTGGCCAAAACTGTGAGTGTTGACGACGGACACATAAACGCACCCTAGGGATCGTTAATCGTGGAAATCGCTTTGGGAGCCTAAAAGGGTGAGTAATAGTCCACGAAACAGACCAGAATTAGCCCAAACGGTGAGTGTTGATGACCGACACGTCAACGCACCCCGGGGTTCGTCAATCGTGGAAATCACTTCGGGACCACAAAACTGAGTAATAGTCCAAGAAAGGGGCCAGAATAGGCCCAAACTGCGAATCTTGACGACCAACAAGTAAGCACACCTTGCGGTTCGACAACCATGGGAATCGCTTTGGGACCCCAAAACGGTGATTAATAGTCCACGAAACTGGTCAGAATCGACAAAAACCATGAGTGTTGATGACCGACACGTAAACGCACCCCAGGGTTCGTCAATCGTGGTAATCACTCCGGGGCCCCAAAACAGTGAGTAATAGTCCACTAAACGGGCCAGAATCGGCCAAAACTAAGAGTGTTGATGACCAACACGTAAGCCCACCTTGGGGTTCAACAACTATGGAAATCGCTTCAAGACCCCCAAACAGTGAGTAATAAGTCCACGAAGCGGGTCAGAATTGGCCAAAACTGTGAGTGTTGACGACGGACACGTAAACGCACCCTAGGGATCGTCAATCGTGGAAATCGCTCTGGGACTCCAAAATGGGGAGTAATAGTCCACGAAACAGACAAGAATTGGCCCAAATAGTGAGTGTTGATGACCACACATAAAGGCACCCCGGGTTCGTCAATCGTGGAAATCACTTCGGGACCACAGAACTGAGTAATAGTCCAAGAAACGGGCGAGAACCGGCCCAAACTGCGAGTCTTGACGACCAACACGTAGGCACACCTTGGGGTTCGACAACCATGGAAATCGTTTTGGGACCCCAAAACGGTGATTAATAGTCCATGAAACGGGTCAGAATCGACTAAAACCGTGAGTGTTGATGACCAACACGTAAACGCACCCCGGGGTTCGTCAATTGTGGAAATCACTCCGGGGCCCCAAAACAGTGAGTAGTAGTCCACGAAACGGGCCAGAATCGGCCAAAACTGAGAGTGTTGATGACCGACACGTAAGCGCACCTTGGGGTTCAACAACTATGGAAATCACTTCGGGACCCCAAAACGGTGAGTGATAGTCCACGAAGCGGGTCAGAATTGGCCAAAA